>NC_049201.1:84997478-85220272 GCF_013347855.1 Anguilla anguilla
AACCACAGCCTGGCCGGCCACTGCCCCCGTCCCCTGCGCGATTCTCACCCTGGTCGTAGAGTTTGACGCAGTCGGGGCAAAGGCCCTTTTCGTGATTCCACTCCGAGTCCCAGCTCTTCCCCGGGGTCACGCCGCAGCTCTTACACCTGATGCAGGTCATGCACACCTGCAGAGAGGGGCAGGAGTGAACAGGGCGGAACCAAAACAGCCGGAAGAAAACCCATTCCCAGAGATCCCATCCGGGACCTCCCGTCCAAAAACAGCCCTGATTAAACACTGATACAGAGAGAGGAGGAGAGGGGCTGAGGAGGAGAGGGGCTGAGGAGGTGCTCCTCCAGGAGGACGAGCTCTCCTACACCAGAGCCTGAACCGGGGGATGACCTGTGCGGTCCACCCCCTGTGGGGGCGAGGCTCACCCAGGATTTCTTGCGCTTGTTGGGTTTGGGGTAGTTGGGGCCCAGGCAGGAGGGATGATAGCAGTTCTGGCATTTCTCACACTCAAGCAGGGGCTGGAAAGGAGCAAAAGTCCAAATCAGAAAATAAGATAATAAAACAATTCCCAGAAATTAAAATAATAAAACAATTCCCAGAAAATAAAATAATAAAACAACGCCCAGAGAATAATATAATTTTTTTTTTTTTTGCAATAAAACAACAATAAAACAACTTCCAGAAAATACAATAATAAAAAAACTCCCAGCCAAAGATGAGTGTGCGGTAGGTGTGCCAAACACAGGTGAGTGTGCCCCCGCCCAGGTCGATGTGCCCCCCCCCAGGTCTACGTGTCCCCCCATGTCAAAGTGCCCCAAGCCACACTACCTTAGACGGTTTGTTCTTGCGCCCACAGACGTGGCAGAACTTGCAGCGGCGGCAGCACCAGTTCTCCTTATTCTCCTCCAGGGGGCGCTCTGCAGGCTCCAGGCAAAACCGGTGAAAGGGCTCGCAGCACACCTGACAGTACAGCATCTGTGAGGAGGAAGAGGCGTTAGAGCTCGCTGCATGCACCACTGCAACCACTCACTGCATTTCAGCATCGCTGCATGCACCACTGCAACCACTCACTGCATTTCAGCATCGCTGCATGCACCACTGCAACCACTCACTGCATTTCAGCATCGCTGCATGCACCACTGCAACCACTCACTGCATTTCAGCATCGCTGCATGCGCCACTGCAACCACTCACTGCATTTCAGCATCGCTGCATGCACCACTGCAACCACTCACTGCATTTCAGCATCGCTGCATGCGCCACTGCAACCACTCACTGCATTTCAGTATCGCTGCATGCAGCACTGCAACCACTCACTGCATTTCAGCATCGCTGCATGCACCACTGCAATCACTCACTGCATTTCAGCATCGCTGCATGCACCACTGCAATCACTCACTGCATTTCAGCATCGCTGCATGCACCACTGCAACCACTCACTGCATTTCAGCATCGCTGCATGCACCACTGCAACCACTCACTGCATTTCAGCATCGCTGCATGCACCACTGCAACCACTCACTGCATTTCAGCATCGCTGCATGCACCACTGCAACCACTCACTGCATTTCAGCATCGCTGCATGCACCACTGCAACCACTCACTGCATTTCAGCATCGCTGCATGCACCACTGCAACCACTCACTGCATTTCAGCATCGCTGCATGCACCACTGCAACCACTCACTGCATTTCAGCATCGCTGCATGCACCACTGCAACCACTCACTGCATTTCAGCATCGCTGCATGCACCACTGCAACCACTCACTGCATTTCAGCATCGCTGCATGCACCACTGCAACCACTCACTGCATTTCAGCATCGCTGCATGCACCGCTGCAGCCACTCACTGCATTTCAGCATCGCTGCATGCGCCACTGCAACCACTCACTGCATTTCAGCATCGCTGCATGCGCCACTGCAACCACTCATTCTCAAGCTCAGGAATCGCCTTCACCAGGCGTCATTTAAAGTCAAACTAGTCAATCATGTTTCAAGACCTTTTTTTTTTTTTTTTTTTTTTTTTTTTAAATTACAGGCATTTAGCAGACACCTTTATCCAGAGCGACTTACACAACGATTCCATTTTTTGCTTTATTATTTTTTTTTTTTAACATTGTATCCATTTATACAGCTGGATATGTACTGAAGCAATTCAGGTTAAGTACTTTTCTCAAGGGTACAACAGCAGTGTCCTATCCGGTAATGGATATCCAAGCCCAGTTCCTTACCCACTGTGCTACACTTTTTAAAAATTAAATTCTCTTCAAAGGGCATTGGCACATTACAGGAACTGGCTCAGAGTGGGAGGGGGAACTGGCACCAACTCGTTGGAAAAACATAATTAATAATAATACACGTGTAATACAGGAAAATGATGTTGTGACGATATAATCAATGCCGGGGAAGGATGACTCTATTCACAACGGCAGGCCGATGGTTGGGTGTGCCGGGGGACAGGCGTGGAGCTGTCCGGAGGAGAGCGTATTAAAGGCTCCACTTTTCAAACTATATAACTAAATAAAGCAAATAAAAACCACGTCTGCGTTCAGGTCTGCAGAAATACGGCATGTACGAGTCTGTACCCTGTGGAGCATGCAGCCATTTCACACAGATTTGACCAAACTTCTGTACGTCACATACATACACACACAGACACGCAGACACAGACATGGGCACACACACGTATACACGTACGCACATACAGACACACACACGCAAGCACGCACGCACACACTCACTCACGCACACACACACACACTCACGTACACACACACGCACACACTCACGTACACACACACACACACGTACACACACACACACGCACACACACTCACGTACACACGCACACACACTCACGTACACACGCACACACACTCACGTACACACACACACACACACACTCACGTACACACACACACACACACGCACAAACCCACAAATACACACACACACTCATGTACACACATATCCACATGTAACACTCATCATCGAAGTGCCACAGTAGTGAGATCAGCTCCACAAAATGACAGCACTCAGACGTTTTCTGAAAAGTGGGGTGGAGTGGTGTGGGGCGCGCCCTGTCCAGCGGGCCGTGGGCGAGCAAGCAGTACCTCATGGTGACCTTTGCTGGCGCAGAGCAGGCAGACGTACTGCGGCACGGTCGGGACAGAGGTGAGCACGCTCAGGCCCCCCATCAGCCACACGTTTTGGATATTACAATCCTCCTGTGGGACAGAGGGAGAGGGGCAGGTCAGAGAGTCACACCCAGGTTTTGGATGTTACAATCCTCCTGTGGGACAGAGAGAGAGGGGCAGGTCAGAGAGTCACACCCAGGTTTTGGATGTTACAGTCCTCCTGTGGGACAGAGGGAGAGGGGCAGGTCAGAGAGACACACACACAGGTTTTGGATGTTACAGTCCTCCTGTGGGACAGAGGGAGAGGGGCAGGTCAGAGTAACACAGAGGTTTTGGATGTTACAGTCCTCCTGTGGGACAGGGGGAGAGGCGGGTCAGGCAAACAGAAAGGAAGCAGAAAATGAAAGAAATGCATTTAAATTAAAAATGAGAACAGTCCCATCTTTAAATTATGGACACGGTTTGGATTAGGGTTAGAGTTATCATGCCTTACAAACTCGCCAAATTTCCTCACAAAAATTTCATGAACGAAAGCGAACGAAACAAACGGAAAGCTAGGTGCAACACTGACACATGGTGGATGTTGAACGTATTGCAGGTTATCGCAGGGATTCAGGAGTTTTTTTTTAATCGGGGGACGTGTACACACCACAGTATTTCCAGCGCCGCGTCACTGTGCGGTAACTACAGTCAGGAAAAATTCACGCTCAACTTCTTTATTTTTATTTTGAGGAGGGCAAGAGACCGGTTCCAGTAAATTGTCTTCATCGGGGAAGAGGTGTGGCTGGTGGGAGTTAAATACCCAACTCTACAGTCTCACCACAGGTGTACAGTCTCATCAGAGAAGAACTTCATGAAAACAGTCGGCTGTGGACCTGAAGGTAGCTCCTGAATCTATGCCCCTAACGGCAGTGCTGATTCAGGCAGGAAACTAACCCCGATTGGTCCATCAAGCACTTTATGAATGCTTTCCCTTTTACGTCTATGTGTGATACGTTGTTTCATCTGCTGCTGTAACACCCAAATGTCCCCACCTGGGGATCAATAAAGTCTATCTTATCTTATCTTATCATCCTTGGCTGCAGGACCATAGCAGCTGGTGAACCTGATAGGTCCACCCTTGGCTTCAGGATCATAGCGGCTGGCGAACCGGATTGGTCCACCCTTGGCTTCAGGACCATAGCAGCTAGCGAACCCGATTGGTCCACCCTTGGCTTCAGGACCGTAGCGGCTGGCGAACCCGATTGGTCCACCCTTGGCTTCAGGACCGGAGTGGTTGGCGAACCCGATTGGTCCACCCTTGGCTTCAGAACCGGAGTGGCTGGCGGAGAGGGCGGTCTGGGCCTACCTTGAAGTCGACCCGGATCTTGTGCGAGGGCTCGGACGGCTCCTTCTCCCTCTGGGCGAAGCCGTTGGCGAGCGCGGCCAGGACGCTGGGCGGGGTCTGCTCCAGGGGGCTCTGGGAAGGGGGGAGACAGAGGGGATGAGCTCGGGCAGGGTCCCGCGCCCCCACCTCCGAGTCCACCACCTTCTTCGGCTTTCCTTCCACCATCGGCGCGGCAACCGCCACAGTCACCGCCCTCGCCACCGCCCCCGCCGCCTCGCTGGGCGGGGCCAGGCTGGCGGTGGGCGGCGGCTCGTCCTCCCGCTCGGACAGCGTGTCCTCGGACTCCGAGCGCACCATGCGGAGGAGCAGGAGCTCCGCCTGCCGGCTCTCCCTCTCCACCCGCGCCGCGTCGGCCCCGCCCGCGTCCTCCTGCAGAGCCTGAGAGGGGCGGCACCGCTACAGCCAAAGCAGAAGAGCACCAGCGTTACGCCAAAAAAGATCCCCGGCAGGCAGGCCGCACACGCAGAGGGGACAGGCACCCCACCACCAGGAAACACCGCCACCAGCAAACACCGCCACCAGGAAACACCGCCACCAGCAAACACCGCCACCAGGAAACACCGCCACCAGCAAACACCACCACCAGCAAACACCACCACCGGGTGAGAGAGAGAGGAAGAACCGCGTGCGTACAGAGGGGGGGGGGGGGAGGGGGCTGGGGAGAGAGACAGAGAGAGAGAGAGAGAGAGAGGGAGAGGGAGGGAGAGAGAGGGGGAGAGAGAGAGGAAGAGAAAGAGAGAGGGAGAGAGAGAGGAAGACAAAAAGAGAGACAGCACGAGAGAGAGAGAAGAAGAGGGAGGGGGGAGAGAGAGAGACAGAGAGAGAGAGAGACGTGCAATGTCCCGCAGGAGCGTGTTATCCATCTAGGAGTCCCAGAATCAGAGTCTGTTAGTTTGTGCAGTTAGGGCAGTTAAAGGCAGTTAAAGCAGGACCGGGCTTTTCCTAGCCCTGAGAGCTGTGAGCATCGCCCTCATTCCCCTCCAGTCTGGAGCAAACCACTGCGCAGGCATCACACGGGCTACGTGTGCTGAGCTGAGGGGAGCATTGGAGTTCACTGATATACTTCTGAACAAAGGGGAGTGGAAATTAGGTGGAAAATGAGATGTAAATTGGTTAAAATCTTTCTACACTCAAATCATTAAATGTCAAGTAGTCCCCCCAGCCTCACACACACACAGCTGTGAATGGGGGACTCAGAACAACCCTGCCCTTGTGGGTTACTACGCCAGATGCAGAGGCCCGTTCTCCTCATGAAACACTCTTGCTTGGGGAACGTTATTTGTGTTTTTGACGCCCCGGATGAGGGCGAACGTGACTCGGAGGGCCTGGAGCCGCCCGTCCCTGCGCCCACGCGGAAACGTTACTGTGTGAGTCCGGCCGGCCGCCATCGGGCCGCCATCGGGCCGCGCCCGCCTAACCTTTACCTTTTCCACCTTGCGGCGGCAGGGCGGGACTCGGTGCTGGCCGGGTCGGCGATGCCGCACGCCGTCCTCCGAAACGCCGCCGGGGAAGCCGTCCAGCGACGCCAGGTCTGGGGGGGCGGCAAAAAAATACAAATAAGACAAGACCCGGTCAAAACCTAGCATATGGCTGGACCGAACCGGCCGGCCAATGGCGTGACTTCATCACTCAGTCACTCAGTCACAGACATGCGCGGTGTAACTTCATCAGTCACTCAGTCACTCAGTCAGTCACAGACATTCACGTTTATAGGGCTGGACCCGCTGTTGCGGTCCAGCCAAAAACCCCCTACAGCATGTAAAATGCCCATCCCACCCATCTTCTGTTAAACCAATTACAGACGAAACTGTCTGGGTATGTAAAACTTTTCCTTCTGGTGGAACAATTTTCACTTATTACTTCTTTTTCTCTTCAATCGGGAATCAAAAAATATAAAAACCAGGCATCATGGAAAATAAAAAACTTTCCGGTAAACCAAGGAAACAATCCCATGATACACTAGATATGAATGATGGCAGGCCAATGGTTGTGGCCGAGGCAGGAACCTGGGGTCACCCGCCCGAAAAGTCACCCGCCCCCCCCGCCCCACACCCCCACCTCAGCTTCTAGACCAGGACACATCCTGTAGGTTTCCATTTCAACTCTGGCAAAGCGAACCTCGTTCAACAGCTAGCGATCTCGCTGAGCCGCTAACTCAGTAGAATCAGGGCTATCAAATCAGGGTTAAAATGAAAACGTGCAGGATGGCAGATCTCCTGGAACAGGGCAGGAGGGCCTTGTTCAACTAACCAGGTCATCTGCGGCATTCCTCCAATCCTCTCCACTGCCTAACGACAGGAGGTCTCAGTGTTACAGGGTGCTACGCTTGGCTGGGCCCCCACATTGACATTCACACTACGCATAAAACTGAAATGTTCCAGCTTCGCCACTAGAGGGAGACAGCACACCCAATGCGCGCGCACGCAGAGCTGGGTATCTGTGCCCTGGTCAGCTGACCCGTCCTCCCGCTCCTACCTTGGCTGCGGGGCCCGGACGCTCGGCGGCGGCCAGGGGAGGCGGAGCTGGAGCCGCCCACCATGTCCAGGTCCGAGTCGTAGTCCAGGAGGTCGCAGTAGGAGCGCGGTTTCACGCAGCGGCGCGGCTGTTTCCGTAGCGACGGGCTCTCTCCGTCGGCCGTGGGCGTGGCCGGCGACCGGCCCCCCGCTTCCCCCGCCTCGCCCTCGTCGTTGCTGGAGTGACAGCCGCTCGCAGATGACCTCCTCCGCTTTGTGTGAACTGTACACACACACACACACACACACACACACACACGCATGTGCGCGCACACACACACACCAGTGAAAACATGCCTATTTAAACTGCATCTGATGCTCAAACCGTTGAAAAATGAAACTATAACCCATGCTTCCTAATAATCTCCATTTCCTTCCTTGCATCTATTAGAGTACCTAACTTCATGTTGCAGGATTATGCCTTGACGACTACCATCTGTTATGAACCTAGTGACTTGGCATCAGCACTGCTTGTGGCCTAAACCTGTACATCCACACTAAAGTCAGTCACTCTGACCGGACCACAGCTTCTGTTAAATGCCTAAACGTAAACGCAAATGGCTTCAGGCGCTATGATGAGGCTCGAGAATGAGCTCATTCTGGGGTAAATGGCGACATCCGATGGATGGTGTGTGTAACTGCATGCCGGCGTACCTTTGTGGAACTTGCCCACCAGGCGCTGAGCCTTTCTCTCCTCGATCCGGTCACACCTCTTAAACCTTGAAGGGAGGAAGGAAGGGAGAGAGAGAGCAAGAGAAAGTGAGCGGTCCCATATGATATTAAATGAGTTCAGTCATTTGAAGTGTAAAGGTCAAAGGCGGAAATGCAACTGGAAATGGATACTATCATTGTAAATCCCATCTATGGAAGAGAAATTGCCCGATTTTTTGCATCAGTAGCAATGAATCCTATTTTCAAATACAATGAGGAGTATATTTAGTTCACAAAACAAATTGCAAACATGACTCATGGAGGAAAGGCTTTTTTTTGGTTTATGGGTTGAACTGTCTAGAACTATTAGACTCAAAAGCTGGTTAAAAAAACCCTCCTCCTGAGGGTTACAGGTTGCCTTGAGCATCGACAGCGAGCCACTTACACACAGCACTGGCGTTTTGTGTTGGGTCCCCCGAACTTGGGCTTGTCCAGGCAGTTGATGCACTTTCCGCAGTCCTCCTCGTGGTGGCACCCCTTGCAGGTCCCACACCTCCGTGACCTCATGCCGAAGGGCCCGTACTCGCTTCGCGGACGCACGACTAGGCCCCGCCCCTTAGAAACCTTCGGCTCCTGCTGGGCGGGGCTTCCGGGCCCTGAAGGGGACGTCCGGCCTGTGGGTGGGGGGGGGGGGGAGACCACCATTAAAAAAGAATCCTTTGGGGTTTTCTCACACTCGAGGAAGGCACAAACTCAAGGAAAAAAAGAAGAGAGAAATAACCCACTTGCATTGAGGCTGAATCTGACCAGCCTTGCATTAAATACATAGTGTCTGTTCCTACGCTGTTCTGTTGCTTATAGTTAGCAACCCAAACCTATTTGCACTTGGTATCATTAGTCAGAATGGCCTTGTGAGATGGACAAGAGCACCTGCAAGAAGGATGATCGTAAATGTACACGATGCGACTTTCACAAAGAAAGATGTCACCTCATCGACTGATGAACACGGGGGGGAAGGAGAAAGAAGCAGGCAGAAGACAGAAAGTGAGCACATCCACGGATTCTCTAGCGTCTCTAGCGTCAGGCCGGCGAGCGCCCGGCTCAGCAGCAGAGCGGCTCGGCGCTCTCGGGGGGCCTCACCCTGTGCGGTGGGGGAGGGGGAGGCGCCGGACCGCTCGTGGAGCGGCAGGGCGCTCAGCCTCGGCCCGTCTTCGGGGACGGTGGCGCGGGGCTGGCCCAGCACCACGGCCGCCGCCCGGCACACGTGCTTGATCCGCGGGCCGCCCCGGCGCAGGTCCTGCCGGAGGGGGGGGGGGGGGGGGGGGTTGGAGAGAACAGGAAGACAGGCTCAAACCGACTGTCCTAACAGCAGCGATCGGCCACTTGGAGACAACCCTGCAGTCCAAAAAGAAGTGCGGCTACAGAACACTGTTGGATTACATTCACAACAGACGAGCACAGCAGATTTCACTGCAGGACTACACTCACTCATACTTACACACACGCGCAATACACAGGCAGAAAGACCGACTGGACACTTACACGTTTTTATACTGGACGTTTACAAGGATGACTAGAACCACGTTGCACATTCAGGGGCAGTGGTCACATCAAAGCAACCGAAAATACAATGATTCTCACTATGATGCTCATTATTCTGTTACAATAAGAAGACTCATTTTTAATCACAGAACTGATGGCAGAAGATTAAGTGTGCGCTCAAACTTTTACTCATGAAATGCTCGCCATTGTCTTGCAATGTTACTGGGTGATGAAGACTTGAAATATAAATGTCAACAGCTTCATAGTGCAAACCTGTTACTTCACAGAACTAAGTTAGGGGTCAACAAATAGAAAATATGCAACTTAAGGGCTTCAGGTGGTTCACCTAATACAGGCAGGCCAGCACTGAAGTCTTTAGGTTGAAGCCTCAGCTATTTCATTAACTGACTACAGTGATGGTGCCTACCAAGAGGAGTGTGAGGTTAAGTGAACCAGAGTTTCTCTAGTCAACGTGAACACCTGCAGGGCACACTCAGATTCACAGATACTGTACCAATCATTCATGTGATCAATATTAGTTCGCTCTTGCAGTACTGTGTGGCCTGGGGCAGCAACAAACAAAAAAAGTCAGTGGCTTAACGGTAAGTGCGTGGAAGGAGTTTTTGAGTTTCTGTCTCAGAGTCATACCCATACCTGAGGGGCCCCATTCTTGTTAGCGGAGCCAGCTTCAATGCGCTCCTTTCTTTTCATCCTTCTCTTCACACCTGTCACACTGGCATCTCGAGCTCCCGCACTCATAGACCCGCACAGAAGCTACAGAAAACCCACGTTTAGTCACCGTTGCACGCGAGTGCCGTTAAGCGCTTGACTTACGACAGAGATCGTAACAGCACCGGCGAAGGAAAACCGAAAAACAGACAGTGAAGCACAACATCTAGGACGTGTAACCGGGAAAGGGCCGTTACCTGGGAAGACTTCAGCTGTTTCTGCTGGTCAATCTTGATGAGCTGGACCCTGGCCCTTTTCAGCAGGTGGAACATCCTCTTGTTGGCACTGGTCAGACGAATGCGGTTCGAGGTGCCCTTCTCCTCCAACACCACCCGGTCGCTCTCCGTACTCCCGTCCAACTCAGGCTGCAGCTCCTGATCTGTAGCCTCTGATTTCAAGGTCTCATCTTTAGGAGAGGACAGGGTAGTCAAACAGGGGCAACAGAACACGGCTAACAGAACATTAATCAAGTTAAATACACATCGCATTTTATGAACATGTTCAAACCAAAAATTACGCTTAATTAATGTGTTAATTAATCTCTTTAGTCTGGGAGTTCACAAACAACATATGCCTATGTACAAAGCGAAGAGAATGTTTACCGTTGGGTTTGGGCCTAGGAGACTCAGCGTTCATGTTCATCTTTTCCTTTTCCCATTCCTCCGTGTGAGGTCCACTCTGCGACACCAGGACTTCGGAATCACTGGCGCGGACACACACCGCTACTTTTCGGACGACTCCGGGAGAATTGAGATCCTCGATCTTCAGCTTGGGTTTTTCGTTCTCCGTGTCGGAGAGAGACTTCATCCCACACGAGCCCTTGTCGTCGTCAGCTCGGCCTCTCTTTTCCACATCAGCGGGGTTTCCAAAAGCAAAGCAGGTCCCATCCTTCTTCCGGCGTTTTCTACCAGTGCCTGGGGTCAGCTTCAGTTTTTTATACAGCTTTGACTGAGTCTTCCCCTTACAGAGCTTAGGAGTCCTCTTCATGCGAGGGAGGGCAGGACTGGAGGAAGATGGGTCCCCGCATGTTAGGAAACCTTTAGGGGAAAGCCGTTTCTTGTATTTTCTAACTTTCTCTCGGGGTTTAGCGAGAGTGAACACTTCTCCACCAGAAGCCCCGATCACACGCCATTTGAAACTGGGCTCCCTTAAGAGGGACTTTCGCTTTCCCGAAAGATTGTCGATGGTCGGACCTTCATCGGCAAGTGTGGAATCATCACTGGTCTCCTGGCTTAATGACAGATCAGCATCCAATGAGGGCTCTGTCAGAGTGTCTTCATTTTCCTGAGGCATTTCAGGAGTCAGGTCCTCAACAACACCATCCTCACGTTTCCTGCCCAGCCGTGGATGCAGGCCAAAGTGGTGGCCTTTCTTCGGGGTACTCCTTTTGGGGAGAACAGACATACCTGCATCATCCATAAACCTCTTTGGCGTCTTGATGACCCGTGAGGATCGAGCACTAACCACAGGCATGATAAAATGGCGGATGTTCTTGAGGAACTTGGATTTCCCCCTCTGCAGCTGTCTGGAGGCTGGCTGCAAACCTCCCTCTGCCCCATCCTTCTCATCCTGGTCAAAAAACTGCTGGGCTAACCCCATTTCCAATTCCTTACTCAAAATCGCTGGCCTGGCCCTTGCACGTTTCACCCCAAGAAACTGAAGGCTTGAGGTAGGAACTTGTTTCCTACGGTACTTTGTCTTCAGAACACCAACTAGTTTAGGCCTTGAAGGGGTCGAGGTGGCAAACGAACGGTAATCCTCAACATCAAACCTCTCCTGAGGCAATCTAGGAGGCTGACCTTTACGTTTCAACCTTTGACCAATTAATGCCCTTCGACGCTTCTTGCCTTGTCTACGAGGTTTCCTCACAAAACACAATGGTCGTTCTTCTGTCACAGGAGGTTCCAACACCAACACCTCTCCATCTCCTTTTGGATCTGCAGCAACCTCCTCCCTCGACTCTGGCTGCGTGTCGGGCACTGCCAAAGGTTCAGAGGAGGCGGGCTCAAGAGCAGCCACAGTTTCACAGGGCCACTGCTTCTTCCTCACAGGAGACAACCTTTTTCTCCTTGAAACTCCCACCTGACTCTTTCGTCGTCTTGGCTTAGGCATAACAGCTGTTGCCGAAAATTCCTCAGTCTTGGCCTCAGCTTCGGCAACAGGTAAATGTGGAGTGATTTCAACAGGGAGATTCTTCTTAGTCTTACGTTTGTGGCTTGTCCAAGGCTTATGGCCACGCTTCTTTCTTGAGCTAGTGAGGTTAGCTCTCACCCTTACTTTAGGAGCTGGCTGGATGGTAGCTTCCAATACGGCCGGTTTTTCCTCAGGAATATCACTGATAGTTTCCGCTATTAATTCTTTCTCCGCAGAATCAGGACCAACTCGACGAATCAAGAACGACGGCTGCAAACTGTTGAATTTGCCGGGTGAGGAAACCACCTTCAGCTGGAGTGGTGGTACAGTGTCTTCGATTAATATATTTCCATCCGTTTGTGTGGCCTCATCTGGATACGCTTGCTTCACCTCTCCCAGTTCAATACTTACAGATAACTTGTCTTTTCTCCGCTTACATGACTTTGCTCGTTTTCGTCTGTGCTTTGTTACTTCTGGTGCGTCCTCAATTTTAATCTCCTCACAGTCCACCTTCTCGGGACTTTTAATCACCCAAGAGTCATCGGAAGAAGCTTGGTTAATTTTTGTGGAGTCTCCCACGCCCTCTGCTGTTTTGCCAAGATCTTCAGACTCCTGTGGCTTACTGGCTTTGCTTTTACCTTTTACTAACGTCAGGGTCCACACAAATTTACTCTGCTTCTTGCGTGAGCCCTTGGAGCCATGTCCACTAGAGTGTGACCGGGCTGAACTGGCCAGCATAGCTTTGGGATTCCTAACCCTCTTCAGCTTCAGTCCTGGGATCCCCATGTCTTGCCCGTCACTTTCAAAAGGTAGGCACTCAGCAGCATCAACAGATGACTTTTCTGGCTCTACTGCTAAAGGGATAGGGATGCCAGTTACCTGATAGTCTTCCTTGTGCTCATTTATGCTTGACACTTTCTCCTTTTCCTCACCAAGTACCGCACTGTCCCTTGTCACTGTTGAGATCTCTGCAGTGCTGACCTCCAAACTTGGACTTTCTGATTCGGTCATGAGACTCCCACCAGTTTCACACAGTGGACCTATTTTTTTACGCCTCCTTTGTTTAAAGACTTCAGGGTTCGTCTCCGAAGCTTTCCGCCTGCGTCGGCATTTCCTTCCATCGGTTTGTGACTCTGCACTTACAGCTCCCAACGGAAGATCCAGCTTTGGCATAGCGGGCTCCCCTTCTGTCTTTTGGTCATCAGTATTAGCTTTGGCCCTCCGACGAAAAATGCTGGGTTCTATTTTCTCTGCTGCCTTCCTCCCGCCTTGCTTCGTGACGGTGGCTTGTCCTCTTTTTCCCCCTCTGCTTTTTGCAGGTTCTGCACCTCCAGCTAGGCTCCCTTTCTTTAACTTCACATGGGCACTGGAGAGCTGGGCACCTTGTACTTTCCTGGCTTTCGAAAGGAATTTAAAACCTGCCACCTTTAGCTTTTTTCCGGGCTTCGGATGAACCACAGGTTCTTTCTTGACTGTCTTTTTTGACACCAATTTGACAGTAATTCTGGGCTTTGTGGAGTTTTTGGGTTTTCCCCTTGTCGATGACTGAGGTGGCACTTTCTTTGCTGTTTGTGAAGGGTGGTTTTTTGAACCTTTGCCACTGTTTGCTTGAGATTTCTGCCTAGGTTCTGGGGGCGGTTTAGAAGGCTTTTTAGGAACTGGTGAAGCAGTTCGTGTTGACGAAAAGGCAGGTGCAGGAGGGTGCTTCTCTTGTGTCAGTTTTGACAATTTAGGTTTCGGAGTATTGCCTGAAAATAAAGATGAATGAGTTGTACAGTCAATTCTCATTAGTACATCCAAAACCACAGCCTGTGTTTTCTCAACAACTGCCTCACTGCAGATTATAGCTTTGTTATTCTATCACACATTATTCAGGAGCAGAGGAGGCCGAACAAGTGCAGCTGAATCACCCATTCAAACTCGCATTGCCAATTTATGCAGCCGTGAAAGATGGAGCTATACTCTAATGTCTAGTTTTAAACAGGAACCACAAGCACAATTACTGTAATTGGTTCATAACCAAAACTAATTTAGTTATGCAACAGACCTCTGTGCTTGTAAAATGTTTTACCATCCACCAATAAAAATTTGGAAACTGACATGAAGATTTCTACAAATCCATGCACGGTTAGCAGGGAAAAAAAAGCCCAAAGGAAATTTTTAAAAATGAAAGAAAGTTGGGGGGGGGGGGGGGGGGTCAGTGTTCTAGAGCTCCACTGCTTTCAATTACCATGGTGATTGTGACATCAGCATTAGAATTTTCAGTTAAGAACATTCTAATCAAATATTTGTGATCTTGCCCCTTAAAGGGTTCGCACAGGGGGGGTACTCACTTTTTGAGGGATTGTGTCCGGAGCGTAAAGGGCTCCTGTAGCCTTCATTTTCAGGGTCAAACCCTCGAAAATCATCTCCCTGACAGAGACACAGAGGATCAAAACCAATTCTTGCATGGCACAGTAACATTTTCTTACACCCAGGTAATGTTAATTCACACAAGATTTTACCAACTATAATGGTAATAGTTATGACTGTTAAAATTAACATATTAATTAAAGCAATTGATCAACTAATGCATTAATCAAATTAAAATTAAAAATTAAAAATTAAATTAATCAAGGTTATTTTTTATCCATATACATTTGTGCTGCATCTCTTGTTGGCTCTCCAAGCAAGAGAAATTTTGGTAATAAACTCAGCCAGAAACTCATATGTACAACAGACTACAACCTCTTACAGCAGTGTCTTCAACAAACTAGGGTGCTGATTTTCATTTATTTTCCAATAAAGACTGCGCCCCAACAACCGCCTGGTCCAATATCCCCCCCGGGGACCGACCAGGCCAACCCTCAGTCAGCCACAGCCAGCAGGCGGGACATGGCCGCATGGCTGCTAGCCTTGCTGCAATGAAGTGTGTATAACAGGTGTGGGAGGGGCACCAAAAGGAGCTCAGTCTGAGATGGCAATCAGACTGCAGAAATCAGATTGCAAATTAAGCATTTTCAATACGCACACACACATTAAGCCTTGTAGGAAAGTGAAGTTCTAAGCCCATCTGAAAATGAATTCAGAATTTCTGGTATTGAGCAAAACAGCACCAAAACAGCCCAGATGAGATAATGACGAGATGAGAAGTATTTTTCAGGGTGGGGTTTTAATAATTAAAATCGTATGGGTGATTGTTCACATGCGACTATACTCTAAAAACCAGTTTTTCATTCACTCTTGAAAACAAAGTCAAAGCAAATCAAAACACACATCCCACTGAATCGGTCACTGGATATTTCTCATAAATCGTATCTGGTTTAAACTCCTTTCAGAAAGCATAGATGGGGGAGATTTGTGAAGATGTATTTCCTGTTGAAAGTTACAGACCATAAAAACCACAAAATTAACCTGGTCTTCAAAAATATTTTTTAAATGTTCACTCACATCTCACACAACATGCACAGCGATTTAAATCTGTTTAAATTCACTGGACTGAAAAAAACAGGCGGACGCAAATCAAAATGGTGAATTCAGGCAGTGTAACTAACAAATGAATTGTGATTATTTTATTTAATGAATATGCTTACATTACCATCAGCATAATGAATTCCATGCATTAACTGACCCACGCATTTAAATACCTTTTACTGCTGCTGCTATTGTCATTAATTACATTACAGGTTGTGATATTTCAGGAAAACCGGCCAAGAAACACTTCATAATAATTTTTTATGACTGGTCTTAAGGAGGAGGCTGACACCTTGCTGCTGGAGGACAGAATTACAGGCCAGGCCTGCAGCAGAAAGAACATGGCCTTACCAACACATGTACAGGACAGTGTCTTCTTCAGAGCACCATCTTTCCCCACTATAGCCCACCCATCATAGGGCTCAACTTTATGACTTTCCTGGGGCAAGTAAAACTGCTCGGTCCCTTGCCCAATCGGACAATGCAGTGCTCATTCAGAATTTTAGTTTGTTCAAATATCAATTTTACACTAAGTCGGAAGCAGAGTTGCGTGTGCAAAGAAAGAAGGTTACAAGGTGGGTATCACTTTGGTAACGGAGACCAAGCTTTCCCTTGATAGAATAAAATAATCTAGAAATAGACCTCACCTCTCCCTCTGAAACTGCATGTTGAGACATAGCGTCGCCCATATAATAAAATGTGCTATGTTTCCGAACAATGTGACAGACTTATTTAATCAAGCAAGAGTTTGAGCTGGGGAGTCCGCACCCTTTCAATGTGTCTTTCAGTGAAGTCAACGCTGCTTGGCAGTGAGCAGTTGCCAAGGCAAAAGCCCGGAAATAGTACTAAGAAAGACCCACTTCAGCCAAAATGGCTCAAATCTTACCCATGGCTACTCTTCAATGAGGAAGAAATTACCTGCTTATCGCGCAGTTCACATGCAACTGACAGTGAAGAGTGAGTGCTTAAAATCATTGCATTAGCGAGGAATTCAAGAGCCATACGTCATACAGCCACATCAAAAAAAAAAAAAAAGTGACAAAAATGACCTTATATCCCAGGATGCATCACTGAGCCACACAAGACCACATTAAAGACATGCGTCTCAGGAGATCCCCAAGTAAGGGCGGTCATGGTGACCATCGCCATGGCAATGTCCTTGCCCGCCTGCCCCCCCCCCCAACCTTCACACCTTTTTTCAGTCTCAGTTTTACAAAAACACCTTCTATTAAAAAGCAGTCACGTGTGTATTTTGAATTACAGAATGAAGAAGACCTGCTCCCTTCCACACACCATCTCCTGAAATGCCCTCTCTCTTGCAGATATGCCCCTCCCCCTTCCGGACAGGAGCTGCAGCCTACACATGGCTGCCTGGTCCCTGCTTCGGCACGAGTAGCACGGACAGGAAACAGTGACAGAGTTCTGAACTTCAGTTAAGGGCTGTGAAACTGAAAGCAGTTTATTAATATTTCTTTCATGGTGGTACAGAGACATTTAATGCTGATTTTAAAAAAGCGACAGACCACACCTATGTTCAAACCCTAACAGACCAGTCGTGTTTTGTACAGTTATCAAAGCATTCGGACTCATCATAACTTGCACAGGCATTGCAGTGGTGGGATAACCATTCTTGCTTTCCTTTTTTGCAAAGACAAGCTAGGAAATATATCTGCATTTGCACTATGTACACACTGTCAGAGCTGCTATCCAGGGCCTTCCGTTTTCAGAACATGGAATCTCTGCCCAAGCACATCTAAATAAAACTAATTATTAATAGGCCCACTATCACAGCAACTGCTAACAATAACAGCTTTATTATAGCGTTACTTAACAAGTTTTAATATCAGTTGTTGTCACAATACGTTACTTTACCTCTCCAATCTCACAGCACTGATCAAAATCATGCACAAATGTCAAATGAGACAGTTGTTTCTCTATTCATTATGTCTTTATCACTTTCTATTCTCTCATTTCTGCAGATGTTTCCATAGATTAGCGATAAATCATAGAAAACAAAATAACGCCAAGCAATCTGACATTAGGGGAAAAGATAATGCAGAAAGCTTAAATTTCACAGGGCCTTAATTTGCCCAGGGCCTCTCCAGATCAAATCACTGGACAGTTGATGGACTGCCAAACATAGAACTCCACAAACAAGTCCACTGCCAGGAGACCACCAGCAATAAGCACAGAATCACAGACACCAAAGCAAACGGTGAAAAACACGTGCAGTTAACCTAAAGACCCTAAAGGCCCAAAAGGAGCCTTCTGGCTTTTCTAACCGATTCTGCAGCTAACCGAACGCAAGGAGCTGGTGCTGCATGCACCTTGCATGTCTCATTCCTTGTGACTTAAGCAAAGGATGAAAACGCAGGAGCAAATAAATGATGGGGTGGCCTTATGTCTCCCCACATTACAGAGTGTTTTTATGAATGAACATTGTAATGTGTATCCTCGTGGTCCCACGTAAGAGCGTACGCTATCCAGCACTACGGAAAGGGCAGCACAAAAAATGTATAGTCCAGCTATGGCAGCAATTACTGTGTCAATTAATCAAGATGGGGGCGACATAGCTCAGGAGGTAAGAGCGGTTGTCTGGCAGTCGGAGGGTTGCCGGTTCGATCCCCGCCCTGGGCGTGTCGAAGTGTCCCTGAGCAAGACACCTAACCCCTAATTGCTCTGGTGAATGAGAAGCATCAATTGTAAAGCGCTTTGGATAAAAGCACTATATAAATGCAGTCCCTTTACCCTTTATGAATGCATCCCATTAATAAATCCACACCTTCACTAGTTCCACGTGAACTTCCAATATAATAACCCAAAGCACAGCGCCAGTACTGATAATTTTATCAGTCATATTTAGACCATTTTTAGACCACAATATATGGCCTCATATTGTGAAGCACGTCAGGATATACAGACAGGTCATTATGTCCTATCTGTCTGCACAGAGGTCTACCTGTAAAAGCTTGGCTGCAGAATACCCCATTCTACAGAGTGCTCCTGTCCTGACCGAACTCCACTGCTCAATAGGCATCAAATATTCCCTTTCTTTATTTATATTTTCACAGGTACACAGAACACAGGAATGACAAGAAGATGTAAATTCTTTATAAATGTGCAAGACAAATTTTAAAGTTACTTAAGTTAGCTGGACTTAAATATGGCAGCCTCATGTTTCACTTGTCCTTCTGGTTATTGAACCAGGTATCTTCTAATTAATTACAGTTTCAAGACACCTGTGAATCTAACATGCTTACGTAATAATGTTTCTTATTGATAATTCATATTTTTAAAATACATATCACCATGCAACTAAAGGGACAACAACGACTGTCAAATAAACCAACACTATTTGACATGTCCAAGATTGAATATACTTTTATTAAAAACAAGTACGTGTTTAAAAATGAATCCCCAGAAAGTTGCACAGACATCTGCTGCTTTGATCAGGGATAACAGTATTAGCTGTTAGTTATTAAAGTTAGCATTGCTCTGCTATATGGCGATTCGCATGAGAAGAAAAAGAAGGGGGAAAAGAACGCAGCTACAGGTACGCGATCATACTGCACGAAATAATTCACTACGGGACAGTGAAATTAGTTCG
This sequence comes from Anguilla anguilla, assembly GCF_013347855.1. Taxonomy (NCBI): domain Eukaryota; kingdom Metazoa; phylum Chordata; class Actinopteri; order Anguilliformes; family Anguillidae; genus Anguilla; species Anguilla anguilla. Next base: position 85,016,622 of record NC_049201.1, read on the forward strand.
CCATCACAAAAAAATATTCAGATTTCTAAAAGTGCACTAGTAGCTGTAACTTGTCCTTTATCGGTTTTCTGTGACTTTCAACGCAAATTTACGGAAACCAACCTGGTCGGAGAAAACTCTCGGTCAGAAAATAACCACATGGGAGAGCTTGTATTTACATCTCAAGTAACCCACCCGTTTATTCAAGTTAATAGTCAACATGAACAATACAAAAAAATCTAAATACAATCAGTCAGTTTCAGTAAAATAAAATGCATGTAAATGTCAAGTTTCGCGGGTGTTCAATGGTTAAATTCAGCAAAGGGCTATTAGTCCTAGGACAATAGCGGCTTAACGCGTTTTTGCACGAAGTAAAGCGGTAACTTGAATACTTTAAGTTACCCTGCGATACTTAAGCCAGATACCTTACTGTGAATTACACAAAACGGATTTACCCACTTAACGTGGAGAGATCCGCTGTGCTACTTGTTTCACCCATTTCGTCCAAATGCATTCAAGGCACTAGAGGATATACTAGGCTAGCTAAGCTAGCCAGCCATCTACTGCGATCGTTTTCCCTCCATTAACTGGGCACTGTGCAAACACCGTAGTCCAGTAATGTAGGTTTCACACATACTAGTCGATCACTAATGATACAGAAAGCCATAAAATGAGCGTGCGTCCACTTTGCATAGTGTTGGTTTAGTGCGTGTGTTTAATAAGCTTCCTCTGTCGACCATCTTGATATCTTGCTATATTCATTCTGTTCTACAATGCAGCTAGAAACTGGCTAGCCCCCTCCCCCTCTCCAGCATTAGCTAGTACTCTCGTAGCTACATCCAGCGTTGACTTGCTGCACACCTGCAAAACGCAACACGTCTGGATGCGCAGAATATTATGTTTAATGGGGTTTATCAATACGAGAGGATAACAACAAATAAGCGAATACGGGAAAATCTAGATGTCCTCCTTTGTTGATGACACCCTCCAGCTACTTAGCTCGCTAGGTATAGTTAGCTTGCTGGCGATCATGGTCTGTCGGTAAACTTGTCTTTCTTTTGGCTAACAATGTATAATTTTAAAAAGACACCTCGTTTTAAGCGAGCAAGTGTCGTACCGCGCTATTTATGCGAGGTACGAGCCATCTGATTCAAATCAATAGGTTGCTAGTTTTGGAGCTCACCTCTTCACTGCCGCTTGAGTTGTAACCGGCCTCTCCCAGGCTCTTGTATTTAACCTCCATCCCAAGTAAACGTAAGTGCGACGGGTCGTCGTTTAGCGCAAGTCCTAGGTTGGAGGGCCTTGGGCCTCCAATGTCTGTCTCTCCGGCTTCAGTCCCAAACCGGCCGAGCTGTGAACGCTTCTCAGAACGCAATCGACTACGCGACGACCAAGGCCGACCCGGGAAACGACCCCTAGCAGCGGCCGTACCGCATGAACTTCCCCCAGTAGCCGCGGTTGCTGATCCGCATCCCGCTGCCGCCATCATTAGCTCCCACAACAACACCGAAAAAACCTGGGTGAGACGACAGGGGAAGGCGCGAGGTAGGGGAGGGGAAACCACGAGCTCCCTGGGAAAGCGAGTCTTTTCTGTTACCCCTTCAAAATGTTACCTTTGAGTCAGTTATAACAGGAGAGACGTAAAAAAAATTCGAATATTTCTGGCTGGGCGAGTTATTCCTCAGATTCCGTCATAAAAAATATCAAGAAAGCTAATGCAGAGCTATGCTCCACTATGGCGACGCTGTAAAGCTACACTTTGGAAAGTGAACTTCAAGACCCAGCGTTCACTACGGGCATGCTACACGCTTCCTTCTTCCCTTCAAGCAGTAAGCAAATGAACTACAACCCCCGTGATAATTAATACTTTTTGCACGACCAATAATTATGAAGAATATTGAAGATATGAGTATTTTTGTGGAACTGAGAAAGAGACAATAACGAACTTAGTTTAAGAATGTGTTTATACAAAACTTATTTATGATGATGATATGGAAGTAGACAGAACATTTTTTTATCTGTTTATTAATTTAATATGGCAAATTCATAATTTACATTCATAAGAAAAAAACAGATCAATGGAAAATATATATTTAATTGATTCAAAGTAGAAATTATATAATTATATAATGGATGACTGTCTATTATTGAAAAAAAGTTTTTGTTAAAAAAGATAAAAGGAAAATATAAAAAGTTACACTTAACGCTTCTTATTTATAACTCCTTTAGTCACAAGTGAACATTTGTCCAATAAGATATGTCTAAATGTCCAAATGTATGAGTCTAATAATACTTCATTTTTAATGTACCCTTCATAAAATGTCCATTGACGAAAGTGCACACAGTAAATGTTAACACATTAATTTTCTGCAGCAAATGGTTTAATTCTGTAGTGGAATTTATTGTAATGCCATTGGAAAATATACTGCAAAGGTTTAAACAATGTGGTCAGTCAGATAAATTGGCAACATGCCAGTGACTCTTTAAAAATTGTATTTGGAAATTTGTCACAAATTTCAAATACTCTTGGTCTGTGTGTGTGCGTGAGTGTGTGTGTGCGTGAGTGTGTGTGTGTGTGTGTGTGTGTGTCCATTATATAGTTTCACAAAATTTCTACAATAGTTCTCACATTTGATTCGTTCAAGTGAAGACAGTGCTTACATGATCACCATAAACCACAACAATTCCTTGTCCACTTTACGAACCTGGTAGTCAGCTAGATATTTTTTTGTCTGCCTGTTTCCCTGTGGGATGATGGTGTTGGTGGGCCAGTAGGGGGCAAACTTCCCTCTGGTCAAATAAACCCCAATGCCTCAGAGCAGTGATGGGGATACTGTGCTTTAGGAGATGTCATCTTTCAAACAAGACATTAAACTGAGACCCCGCCTTGCTGTGGTAATTAAAGATCCCACAACACTTATCACAATGAGTAGGGGGGTTCCCTGGTGTCCTGGCTAAATTCTAAGCCTGGCTCTGTCAACCTGCCACTTAATCATCCATCCCCCAGTTTAATTGGCTAACAATTGTTGTCTCCCTGTCCTTCTCAGCTGTTGTTTGGTGCGTGTTCTGGTGCAAAATGGCTGCCATGCATCTCCCAGGTGGGCTCTACGCATTGACGGTGGTTGAGGAGAGTATATGTGTATATATATATATATATATGTATATATATATATATATATATATATATACATACATACCAGACCTGGGTCAAATGCGTATTTGTTTTGAATTCAAATACTTTTCTAAGCTTTACTGATCTTGTCTGGTGTATTGGAACCAATTAAATACTCTCAAAAAGTGCAAACCCCGCCTTCTTATTGGCAGGCTTAATTACACCAGGCAAGATCAATAGAATACAGAAAAGTATTTTAATCCAAAACAAATACGTATTTGACCCAGGTCTGATACGCACACACACACACACATATATAAATATATATAAATACTCTGTGTGTCTCTGCCTGGCAGTCTGTCTGTCTGTTGATGTGTGTATATATACATAAGGTATAGACAGTATGTACAAAACGTTTATGAGCTACTTTATTTAACACTTACCCATAGCTGACTGAAGCACTATTATAAATATAAGAATGCGAGTGGGGCTCAGTGGAAGGAGGTGAGATGGGGACAACTATGCTGGCATTAGCAACAGGATCCTAACAGCAACTAAATTATCTGTTATTTTCAGGTGTTTTTCCTCCAGATATGACCAATAAGCATAACCACACAGACATTGTTTCTGCTTTATCTATTATCATGCCTGATTCAAAGCTTTTAGGCCCATCCACAGGAAAGTCACAAAAGTCCAATCATAAAAAGAGTTGGTATTGTGTTATTACACAAGGGAGGGAACATACCTCCCAGGTTATGCAATGGTCAGTTATACAACATTGGTCTCCCAGCCAAGGTCAGCACTGGGAGGGACTGGTCGCAGCTCGGGGGAAGTGAAGTGTCTTATGGCACTGGGAAGCCTAAAATCCTGACATCCTAACATCACGCAGTGCATACAGTGTGTAGCGCATCAGAGACTTGTGTTCCCAAACAATGACAGCAGTAACACTCGGGCTTCACCCACCTGTGATATGCAACACATTCGTATGAATCTTGGACATATCCTGATCTGCTCTAATGTGAATGTACATTCCACAACTGTTCATGTGAAGTCATCGCTTCGCTAGCTGAAGCCATGCAACTGTATGCACTCTTGACCCACTATATACAGTGCCCTTCACATTTAATCATATCCTTGATAAAGATTAGCAAAGAATGCTGTAAAAAAAAAAAAAAAAAAAAAAAAATCAGTACAGGTAATAAGCCATACCATATGCACAGAAGAATTGGAAGATTATGTTCCTTTACATGATTTCTCAGAGGAAAAGCTTTTAGTTATCAAGCACTATTTTCCCCTAAAAAGATGTGTCAACATTATTTACACTGCTAATAGTTATTTAAAATGTAATACCAGAACAGTAAATCAGCAGTAACCATGTGTGGAAAATATAAAATTATTTGTGTATTATTTGTGTCCACAGACCATATTTGACCGATTGATCAAATGATTTATGGATTTCAATCATTTACATATTGCTAAAAGCTTGCTGTAAATATATTAATGTGACCATCGGCGTTTGTCATATTATTATTACACATTTTCTATGGAAAGGTTTATTTTCACCTTCGGCGTCATGATGTGCAGATTCCCGGATCTCAATCAAATGTGTACAGGATAAAGTATGAATGGTGAAAATCAGCATTAAAATTTGTCATAACATCAGCGTCCATCCCTCCGTAGAATACAATTTCTTCTTGTGAATATTATGTTTTATAGGTCTCGGCTTTAGAAAAATTCTGTATGAGGATATATAGTTAACGAACTGTTACCCCCTCAACACGAGATACACATCACACGCTCACTGTCTGCTGTAAAACTGATGCGCTCCTGAAAACTGTAGAGCTTCCGTATCCCGGAAGCGGAACTGTTGACCGTGTATATTTTGCTTGTGAGAGAGAATTGGGAATTGTCGTTGAGAAATTGTAGGTTACCGTTTTGTTTTATGTTTTCGAAAGTGGCACTTGGGGACGAAGGATACTATTAAAGGTGAACAATTATCTAAGTAGATGTCTAATTTTTCTTATATCTTATATTTTCTTATATGATGTCTACTTTTCGAGTAAGATAGTTGGCTCGCTGGCTAACTTGCTATCGGTGTGGCGGTAGCTTCATAGTTAGCACTCTTGAAAGTGATTTGCAGAATGCAACGTTATTTTAGTTTGGTTTCAACGGGCGACTAGCTAGATTACGATTTGCTGTTCCCCGTGAATAATTCAGAGAACTAACTGGCTTAGTGATTTGTGGTACTTTGCGTGTGGGTTCGAAGCGACAAGGCCCTCGCGAAGCCACTGTTACTGTCCTTTTACCTCAAAACCTTTCGTAGGTTCTGCTATGAGGTGCTGGTACCGTTATGGACAACAGTGCCCCAAGATCAACGGGAACACGTGTAACTAGATTCGCATTCACCTGGAGTCATACCTGGGCCGGGTCCAGGATTAACTTGGCACCCAGTTTAACACGAACCTCCGAAAATTGTCACACTGTACAAATGTAGGCAATTACTACCGGCTTCTTCGAGAGAATCTGGCGAAATTTTATTACATTTTTAATCCTAACTCGACGAAGTCGCAAACAAGTCAAGCTGTAGTAGTTGGAGATAAAATGGAACATTACTGTCATAACTTTTGATGTATTGTCTAATGCATTTTACTAGAATTGATGTTTTATGGATTGCGTCCCGCAGGCCTGCTACTTATTTGGTCACTTATTCATGTTTTATTTCGTGTTTGTCTGATAGAATCCACACAACGGACCGAGGGACCCCAGAAGCTGCCAATCACCATGAATCTGGAACGTGTTCCCAATGAGGAGAAACTCAACCTCTGTAGGAAATATTATCTGGGTAAGGGATGCTTATTGGTCCATACTTTTCTAAATGCTGAATGCCATGCACAAGATTCACACCCGTGGCTGTTAGTGTCCGGCTGGGACACAAATAACATTTGTCATTACTTTAGACTTTTTTGTTGTTCTTCACAAACACAGTTTGGCAAGTGCAGCACTCACTAAAAGTAAGTTGGAAAACTGAGTTTAAGAAAAAAGTGTAACAGTGGAATTTATGTGTGAGTTATAGTACAGCACTGAACAGACAGGCGGTGCCTTGCCTCAAGCTCATTTTATTCTTGTTCATTAAAGCATTATCCTGCTGCTTCATTAACACTTTAAATTTAATAATAAAAAGCCATTGCACTTTTAACTATTGATTAAGAAGAACAATTGAAGTATTTGCATCTTGCACCTTCTGTGTGTCAAGTCAAGACAACAAATGCATCAATAACTTTCTCATTTGAATTTCCTACAGTGGAACTGCAGGTCCTGGCGTTTGCGTGTTTTCTGAGATTACTGTAGCTGAATATTTTTTGCAATTCAGACTGGGACAGCAGTGAATTCCAAACTAAACATGTGTCCTGTGCAGTCAGTTGTTCATTTATTCTTCTGTTTTTTTGCAGGTGGTTTTGCCTTTCTTCCTTTCCTTTGGCTGGTAAACGTGGTGTGGTTTTTCAGAGAAGCATTTATGAAACCAACGTACACCGAACAGCTCCAGATCAAAACATGTGAGTGTGACTAGGTGCAGTTTCTGAATCTCTTGTAGCCTACACAGCGCAGAACTTGGGTGCTTTTTTAGGACATCATAATTTAAAGGAATATGTCCTGTGTAATACTTAAATTTATTTGACACCCATAATAATTAAATTTATATGATACCCATATTCAGAAATACCTAACAGGATGTGATGGCAAGATAGTGTAGATGTTGTGTGTGTTAAGGAAAAAGGCATTAGTATTAAATAGCCAGGGCCACATTGTTGATTAAGCTAAAAAAAATCTAATTAAATGAATCATACAGCTGAAGCTGAAACGAGCCTCATGGATTAATTGCTGTGATATGATCATGGTGCTGGAAAAACGAAACCTTAAAGCATTTACCTTGACATGGCATATGCTACGTGTATCAGGGAATGCACGTGTCAAGAACATGTTATGAAACCAATAGCTGCATTAGTACAGTATGTGGTGTCTAAGAGGGTGTACAATATCTGGCCAAATTGCATAATTTGATTTATGTTGCTTGGTGTTTTGACATCCATCCACAAGTCTCACCCGCCGTTGTTATCCAAGGTGTTTTATGTCAGTGTATACATAATGTGATGTAATGAATTGCATTTTTATGTGTGTCCTTTGCGGTCCATATGCGATCTCTTCCAGATGTGAAGCGCTCTGCTCTGGGGCTGTTGCTGTGGGTCGCAGTGCTCACGACGTGGATAACCATATTCCAGCACTTCCGCGCGCAGTGGGGAGAAGTGGCAGATTACCTGTCCTTCACCATTCCTCTGGGGATCCCCTAAACAGGAGACCTAACGAGGAGAGGACGCAGCATCCTACATCCTCACTCCGTTTGCTTTACCTGCTTTTTGTCTTGTCTTCACACACACACACACACACTCACACACACACACACACACTCACACACACACACACACACACACACGCACACTTGTAAGCACTAAGATACACCTCCTGGACTCTTCGTTTGAAACCCAACACTTTCAGAAATGTGTTACTGTTTGTCTTTGTTTGACCACGTTAGATTTATATCGATTACAATCTTGCATTCCAGTAAACGAACAAGTACTACATGCACCTTGCAACTCTGTTTATTCTATGACCATAAGATCACAGAATAAGATTGTTTAAAGCAAAGTGAGTTTAAATGAGAACCATTTTAAGGTTATGACTTTTTTTGGGCAGATTTAACATTGCCCCACACTATTCAGGATTTGATTTGTAACAATTACTTTTCCTCCCATTGCTTTTATGTTTGAAACAAAAATTTAACACCAACTGCTGAATACATTTTAATGTGAATGTATGAGGAATTTGTTTTTTTTCAGTGAGTAAAATAAAAATGGAAATGAAAAACCCCACCCTCGCCCCCCAATCACAGTATCTATCTATGCTAATGTCACCTTGGCACTTCTGCTCCAGAAATATCTGCAGGTACTCTCTTGTTCACTGAGGCTCCTATTGTTATACCCCAGCAATGAACCTTTAAAAGATACTAACGTGTGTTATTGCAGCCATGCTACCCATAATTCTAGACAACCAGGCCTGTCTAAGATTTTTATTCATGAGCCTAGGTGTGTATGCTTAAAAACCTGTGCTGTACCTCCTGTTTTACGTTTCCCTCATGTACCCTGGTTTTTCCCTTTTTTGTTCACAACCTGTAGTTTCATACGCTCAGGATGTTTGTGCAGTATCGGTAGCTGTTCTGTATATGCGTCGTCACCACCGACGCTCTGTCTTGCGGACATACCCACACACACACACACACACACACACACACACACACTCTACCATTTTAGGGCTCCATCTGGACCCGGCTATAAATCTTGGCAACCCAACTGTCATTCTCTCGGCCAAGCGTCTATAAATGACCCGCCGCTCTCCTCTTTGCAGCCTTAGTCAGGCTCTATTATGAAACCCAATCGCTGCTGCTACCACCACCCCCCTGGGATTCCACCGGGTGCCATTTTTAGCAGCAGAGTCACAGATTGAGTGACAAACTCCCACTTCTGTTTCTTGCAGAAGGCACAGAGGACGTGCTTTTTTTTTTGTTGTTTTTTTATTTTACAGGGCCCCGTGGCACCGAGTGGTTTTGCCCTGAGCCTGCCTGTCTCTCCAGGCACAGCTGCGGGGCCCATGTTTGTGTGGTCCCCCCCCAAGAAGCATTCGGCGCTGGGTGCATTTGTTTTGACTAGCGGGGATTTGACAGAGGGATCACAGAAGGATGTTGAGCAGGCGGGCGCATAGCATTCTGTTATGCTAACAACTTATATAAGCCACTTAGGGGACGTGCCGCTCAGCCACAACGCACGCTGTTTGCTGGAAAGGTCAGCCTCGTTTTCCACAGTCATTTTAGGAACACTGTTCGGCCAAACGTTGCGATCTAAGAGGCCCTCAAAGGGCTGCCAAACAATGCAATTTGAACGTTTCTTCCTCATTGTAGGTTCAGCAAAACACTTTTTTCCCCCCACAAATTCAGAATTTGTTCATACTAGATCCTGTGAAATCAGAACAAACCTCTGTTTGTTTCACTCCATAGAAACTGAGTTGAGAGGTGATGTCAAAGCGGAATTCAAATAATTTAGACATAGTACAATGCTGACCTTTCTAATTATACTGCTGTGGTCTATATGTCGCCGTTTTAATCAACAGAGACTCTGAAAATGCAGAGATGGCGAATCCCCATAAACAACACTTACAGCATCATGTCCAAAGCTGCACGTAAGGCAATGTCAGATAAAATTTTAACGCCTAGAAAATTATTCGGATTATGAATTATTATTATCGTTGTTAGTGTTGCCATGGCGATTTTGAGCCAAACGCCGACAATTTTGTCAACAGATTTTATAGTGTGCGTATTAAGCGACGGCGGTGCTTATTATTTAAATAAATAGGCTATTGGCAAAATTCAAGTAAGAGACAGATAGGCTTCCTAGTTTCTTTGGAACGTGCACAACAACGTGTCCTGTGAGATCTAAAAAGGTAATGAACGTGAGATGCTATATCTGTGCACGTGTCCGAGGTGCAGGTTATATCTCGCGCCAGGAACAAGCTGTACACTGCCCCCACACACAGGCATACACCTTCTAAGATATTATTAGCAACCGTCCAGGAAAATGACAGTTTGACATTGTGATAAACCTTTACTGGAGAGGTGGAACGCGATACCATTCTGTAATTGAAAACGCATAGATTATGGGAGGGAATTTACAATGATGTTATCATTTATTTAAGTGCTGTAGACTACTGCGTAGAATGACCAAGCCCATTCCAGATCTGTTCATTAAATCCCTTAATAGAAACTACCACAAACATCGGGCTTGGTCACAACACTAAATATATAACCTACAAAATCCCCGGCTATCTAAAAAAAAGTCCCATCAGCACATTCACTTTCAAAATCAATGGTGAATTATTATGTAACTTTAGCATCATAAATAATGACCAAAATACAAAAACAAGAATTAGTACGCTAATTATTCCAAATCGCATACGCATGGTATGTCTTTTGGATGCTCTAAAATAGTGATGCGGTACATTGTGGCTACTGTAGCCTACCAACCTCGCCTCCTCCTCTGTGTGAAAGGGCGATGGTGGGCTACGGTGTGTCCGAGAGGGTAGCGGTTTCGTTTGTCACAACATTAGTGCCGTGCGCAAGGTGGAACTGTGACGACAGGCTGACTAAACACGAAACGGACGCCAGGAAACTGCTATAAAACTGTGACCCGTCAAAGCCAGGCATTTGCAGGCTGCTTGCATCGCAGGACAAGAGCATCCACACATCTTTTTGATCAGTTTCATTCGGGCTTTAAGAACTGAACGGTAAAATAATCCTTATGGTACTTTATGATCTTTTTTGCTCTGGAATACTGTGGTACAATTAACACTTTGAAGGAACACCTTGGATGAGTAGCTTAATTATATTTCCCAAACAAGTCGAGCAGACGTCACCCGAGATGTGCCCAGAAGTTTAACTAATTTGTCAACAACTTCTTTTACGCACAGGTTTTTGTTTTTCGCCCTTGTGATCGCTCTGTGTTCTTCTGCTGCAGAGGAGAAATGGACTTCGACCTGCCGCCTTCAGTCCCTCTCGGTGGCATTCCATGGGAGAGGGTTCTCTCGCCTCTGATCCCTCGGCTAAGCGGAACACAGGGTCCGTATACCTGGGCACCATCGGAGCAGCAGATTCCCACCACGGAACACACTGGCTCTTCGCAGGCAAGTCCACTCGTGAATGAAATACTTCACTAAACTACGTTTAGCTTTATCTGTTTTTGTTGTTGTGGCACTTAAAGCATGATATTACTGCACCCCAAGAATTCTTGGTGGCAGGCGCTGAATCAAGAGACTATAGCATCGGAATTCTGATAGGACGTGAGGGGTCATGTCTGCTTAATAATGGACAGTTCATTAGCGGTTATACACGTTTCTAAAATAAAAATAATAAATAAAAACTTGAGTGTAGACTAATGTATTCTTGCTATGTAAACAGGTCGCTTGTGATCGCAGTGGGTTTACCGTACATGTTGACGTGAAGCACTTCTGCCCGGAGGAGCTCACGGTGAAGGTGACAGGAGACTTTGTTGAGGTTCACGGAAAGCACGAGCAAAGAAAGGTACACCGTCTAACGAAAACTAATTTGCATTTGGCACTTTTAAAACTCTGTTTCGGGTTTTATTACAAATACCAAGTGTACATTTGTTTTTCTCATTTTATTTATATGTTGCCTTCGAATTTCATAATTCAGAGGGTGGGAATTTGAAAACCTAATTCAGGTTTTAATGCAGCCTAAGCGGTTTGCTGCAATGTAAATAGTTGCATGACTTTTTAATGAAGTAGCCTATATTGTTTATTTAATGCAACTGCAGAGAAAACGTGCAACGATTCTATTAGCCAGAGCGATAAAAACACGACGAAAAGACTCGCTGGCAGGTTGCTCACTTACAAGACACTCGTCATATAGGAATAGAATACAAAGTGTTTTCCCTTTAGGAACGGGAGAATGAGGCTTCGTGTACTCCAAATGATGTATATATCATTTGGATTAAGCATAAACGAGCAGCCAATCACAACCATAGACGCCATAGTACTATTGAGTACTATATGATCGCTTCAAATCAGCGAGTCGATAACCCGACAGCTCTGCTATTGTCGGGATCAGGAAGCGTCACTTCAGTCACTCGCTCCTTAAGCACAAGGACTTTCGGATGACGGTTTGCTTATGCGCTATACATTAGTAATAACACATTGAATGCTTGCTATCGGTCACGTAGACTCAGTAACCTATGAAACATAAAGCTATTTATAATCAGCTCTATTCTATATTAGTAGCAAATGCCTGAATTGCAATTTGCCTCCTGAAGGACGGGCCAGGATTGGTGTCGCGGCAGTTTAACCGTCGGTACCGGATCCCAGAGGGAGTGGACGTGGCCGCGCTGGAATCCGCCGTGTCCCCAGAGGGCATCCTGGTCATCTGCGCCCCTCTGCTGCAAGGGGAAAGCTCCCGGCCTCTGCCTCACACTGGACCCTGAGCCTACGGCTCCAAAGGACGGACGGACGGACGGGCTAGGAAACACGCCTTTAGAGACACTGTGACCCGACCCAGAGATTACCACAGAGCAAGAGCCCGATCCGTTGCTGGCAAGCTGCTTGTGCAAACACAATAACACACCACTCGGACTGTTACGTACAGTACATCATGACAATGTATTCATCCAGAAATTTGATTTTCCACTTCCTTTCTTGTGTAAATACTATTAATCACAGTAAGAATGCAAATTTATATTTGTTCTAACATTTCAAACAAGACTTGCACACACACACTGCAGTCTCACCGCTTTGGTTCCCTGTTTGTATCCCCAGACGGGTACGCTTACAATATGCCTACTTTTACAAAAGCAGCAAACCCGGAGATTGTTGTACAGTTCATAATTGTTTATTGTGATAAAAAAATGTGTGTGGCTTTGAAAATGAGCATACAAATATATACATATGCTTATTTATGTACAAAAATGAATATGTTATTACTGTACACTGTGTCCGAGTCATTCTTCATGTGTCATCCTGGATTTCATTCAATATTGTGTCCACCTCGCTGGAAGAAGCAAAAAGTAGAAAGATAGACACTAGGTAAGTAAATAAATAACAAAAATCTCAACTGTACTTAAAGGGGGAAAAAAAGATTCCATCACACTCCTATTAAGGCACAAACACTTCATCAGATTGACAAGGCTGCGTTCATGGTTGTTGACAGCCATGTAAACTTAACGGCTCTTAAAGTTAAAGTCACTTCACAGATCTCATGACTTCAAGCTGATAATCCCAACCCCTGACTGAATGCTTAAGAGGTTCAGTGCACTGTGCAATACATAAAACACAATCACGGTATGGAATGTAGCAATAATTAAGATATAAACACGAGTGAATGGACATCCCACTTCCAGAGGCAGTAGCAGTGCATTTACATTAGATCAGTGGTTTTAAAAGTGGGGGGCCACATAGACTCGGGGGGAGGGGCCACTGCTTCAGGAGATCACCTGATCTGCTCTTTCGCCCATTCCCTCTGCTGTCTCAAGACCTGCAGCAAGGGGTCATCTTCAAACTCCAGCCCGTCCGACTCTGCGAAACACAAAGACATGGCATGAGGGAACAGGGCAAACTACCCGCAGAAAGGGGGGGGTGGTTTTATTTTTTATTTATATTCCTCCGTTATTTAACCAGGTGAGTTCCACTGAGATCCATCTCATTTACAAGACGGCCCTGGCCAAGAGAAGCAGCAAGCAGACATTACAACGTAAAAATACAATTCAATTCACCACGGGAACTGATATAAAAAAGGAGTTCGTAAAAGTATTCAGCAAATAACCAAGGCCAGGTTACTCTAGTGGAGCAACACTAACAATTCTCTCATGAAATAGCAATGTGCTTCATGATCCACAACACACCGTTTCACACGTGTGAAATATTCTCCAACAGGTGGTGACTTATTTAGGGGTCACATCGGGCTGGCACCTACGTGTGCGTCTCAGATTACCAGATTACAGTGGTCAGGAAAGACCAGGGGTCAAACTCCCCCACACAGGAGCCCCCCTCACCTTCAGCCTCTTCCAGCAGCTGAGCCACAACCTCAGGGGCCTGAGGCATGCTGGGAGCAGCAGCAGGGCATTGTGGGAGGGCAGGAGCAGGGGACTGCGGGGGCACGGGAGGCGTGTATCTGGGGGAGTCCAAGGAGCCGGGGGTTGTTGGGGGCAGGGGCGACTCCGAGGTGGGGAACAGTACCTCTGAGACAACCTGCCAACACAACGCCACATGAAGAAATTTACTTCACGGGCAGAGAACTACCTTGCGGGAAAAGTTGAACATTGGCTTCTGCCAAAACCTAAGATTGCCCTACGGCAGTACTAGCTTACCTGGCCCAGCGCATTGTGTATAGGAGAGGGTGGGGGTGCCCGATCACCCGGGCGCCCTTCTTTCCTCGACCTTTGACCCCTCTCCCTCTGTGGTCTTCTGGGCTCGTCAGGCCATGGTGTGACCCTCTCTTCCCCCACTCTGTCCCTGCTCACTCCTCTCTCAGTTTGGGTTGGCCTCTTTTGGCTGTCCACTCTACTTCCCTCTCCAACCCTGCTATGGCTTAAAAAAAAAGGCCTTCTTTATTACTGATAGTCGTTTTGCTGGTTTGACAATGCACCATAGCTCTTGTGATCAAAGCACACTTTTTTTAAATGTTCAATTTCAGCAAATCATTTTTTCCCCAAGTTGACAGATACAATGAAGATCCTAACATAACACAGACTACATAAAATACTTTAAAAATGAAAACGAAGGAAATGTGATGATTCTGTCAATATCCAAACCTGCTCAATATCTCCTCTTACACACTCTCCAGATTTTACCTGACCTGTGGCCTGTGGTAGTAACTGCAGGCAGCTTTCTGCAGGCCTTTTGATTTCAGCTGAACCCGCAGCTGGTGACACAGACAGGCAGAAACGGTGGCGATACCTGGTGGATTTTTTCCTGCTGCAGGACGGGACCGCCCGCGTTTCTCCCCTCACAGGCTCCTCCCGCTGCAGCGCGCTCCTCCTCCCTGCCCTCCTCTCTCCGGCCCCCCGGCGTTCCTCGGCCGTCCCGGACGACGGTGGCGGAGGGGACGGCGACTCCGTTTCAGTGGAGCTGGAGCGGCCAATCGGAGGGCCGTGGGCGGGGTCCCGGGTGGGAACCTCCCATTTCCTGGGGCTCCTCCTCCTCTCGGGGGGCCGGTGCCGGAGGGGGCAGGGCAGCACGTCGCAGAGGAGGTGCATGTGGGCCGCCACGGGCACGTCGGGGGGGAGACTGGAGGCCGCCGGGCTGGCGACCGGGACAGAGCGAGGAGCCGCGGAGACAGGGGGGGCCCCGGGGACACCCGCCTCCTGAGGGGCCGCTGGGAGGAGCTGGGCTGCTCTTTGAGTCGGAACACCCGAGGGATAGAGGCCTCGTTGGGCCTTGTGCATCGGCAGAAAGGAAAAGCCTAAACTTAGAGGGCACAACGTACACAAGAACCTTCCATTTGAAATAATATTTAAAATATATCAATGTTATAAATACTTCATTTGGCGTCATTCAGCAGATTTACAATGCCATACACAGCGTGTTTAGAGATATACAGCAGTGTGTTCACTGAAGCAATTCAGGTTATGTATTCTGCTCGAGGGAACAGACCTGAGAATCAAACCTGCAACCTTCCAGTCATACACTGGTTACTTAAATATCACACTACACTAAAACTCTAATGTCAAAAAATAAAATATTTAATGTCAAAGGAACTACAAGTAAGAACCTGAAAATTACTTGACAGATAAGTGTTTGCCCCACTTATATTAACATAAATTTGGTCAGGTGTGTTCCATTTTGAGAGACCACACAAAACATGTTTATACGGTCCAATCGACCTACAGGAAGCGACATCTGTCAAAAGGGGAATGTTAGGTCACACCTGGAGTTAGCCAGAAGCTGTGCGACAGACTCTGAGACCTGAGATCTTGTGGTCTGAGGAGACTAAGCTTGAGCTCTTTGGCCTGAAAGCAAAGCGCTATCTTTGGTGCAAACCAAACATAGTCCATCACCGTCAGGCACAGTGCTGACAGCAGCTATGAGGTTTCTTTTCAGTAGGAGGGCCAAGCCAGACAGACTTAAATCCCATCAAAAATCAGTGGTGTGACCTGAGATTGTTGTCCAGACACTCTCCATCAAACTCTGCCGATTTTGAGCAAATTTGTATGTAAGAATGGGCAAAAATCTCTGAATCTAACTGCAAAGCAGCTCATACAGATACAACCAAGAGCAGAGCTGCTATTGCTGCCAAAAAAGGGCCATCTGCTTTGACTCAGATTTTAAGGTGGTACAACACAAATTGTTTATACACACACACACACACACACACACACATAAACAGTATTCACTGTTGAAGAGCAACTCATTGGCCTGAGGTGGGGGGTGGGGGGGTGGGGGGGGTTGTGCAGGCTGCGAGTGCGTTTCACTGAGGCACAGCGCCTAACCTGTGGGGCCAGGCTGCTGACTGGGGGCTGATGACGAGCCGGACCTTGTGCGTGAGGGAGGGGCCACTGCCGGGCCTGTTCCATCTTCCTCCTCAAACGCCACTGGAACAGGATGTCATCTTCTGGGCGCGTGCGAGAGGCCAGGAAGGCGCCCACGGAAGGCATGGCCGTGGGACCGGTGTTCAGGGCTGTGGGGTTCAGCGCAGAGAAACGCAGTGAATGGAACGCATCCTCATCGAACCTGCGGTCACGCGTTTCATGGATGAGAAATGACTTTTAACTGTGCTGAGCGGGGAAGAAGAAAGAAACGGGGAGAAGAAGAAATAAGGAAGAATAACAAAAAAAAGAAAAAAGAAAATGACTCATGACTTTAGCATCAAGCAAATAAGTCATGCCCGTCTGGTAAACACCCTGGAAACATAGCACTGCATGAAAAGCTGCATTTACAGACACGTTTCCTGCCATGTGTAGCATGTCAACGTCCAAAACCACAATTCTGTCAGAAATGGACATCATTTTGTGCACGGAGGTGTTGTTGTCCAGACACGGATAAATTATCAGACATGGCCACCCGTGTCTCAGGACACGCCATGAAATTTCAGTGCGGGCAGAGTCCATGAACTAATCAGGAAAATCTACAGACCAGAAATCCCTGATCACAGACACTGACACTGGAGTGTGCAGAAGTTTCTGGAAATACGTTGACAGGGGAAAACTACCACACACAACGGACACACCCCAAATTTCACAGAAATTTAACAAGTCATCCAGAAATTCTGTTTTTCATGCAGTGTATCAAACCCCTTCCTCTTCCTCTAACTCACCAGTAGTATGGTTAATGAGACTGGGAGCTACAGGTCTCTGGGCAGGCTCATCTACACTGAAAGGCGAGGACAGGTCTGAACAGCCCACGCCCTCAGAGCTGATAGGTAGTGAGCTGCTACTGAGGGAGTGTTCACTGAAAGGGAAAGACAGGCGTCACAGAACACGGAACAGAATTTAAACTGCAGAGGACATTACTGAGCACGGAACAGAATTTAGACTGCAGAAGCAATCACTGCACAAAAACAGAATTTTAACTGTAGAACCTACACTATTATACATTAACTGTTCTGCATTAACTGCTTTTCACCGAGCCTTACTGTATGCACACTGCTGCAGGTCACGCTAAAGGAAGAGTAAAATATGGCGTGCACATTTTATCTTTCATCCGAACCACTGCCCAACCCTCCAGCCCAAACTGCACCTCCTCTGCAGGAGCCTACTGGCCCTCTCCTGCAGCTGCAGTATCCCTGGATCAGGAGGGTCACAGTGGGAGGAGTCTGACAGACCCTACAGGACAGAGAGACGGGGTAATATACCCATCAGATCCGATTTAGCAATTTTGCAGAAATCCAGACAACACAGAAACCAAAGGAAAATTAACATATGCTGTGTAATCCATAACAGGGAACCTTCAGATTACATCAAACAAACTGCGGATTACATAACTTTATACCACAGCGGTGGTGATTCTTGACACTGAATAAAAAAGGAAATTTATATTTGGCCTTCAGGGCAATAGTGTTGGAAGTTCACTTTAATCCCAATATTTAACCAATTCATTAACATCACAAAATGGTCACCTTCCTCTGACCTGGTGTCCCAGGAGAAAATGAGCAGAAAATACAGTGTTATAGTCACAAATACAAGATATGGCCACCCTCAGCAACTTGGTGTATTTGTTTCTCAATTCAACAGGCCTGAAGTAAGAATAAAGGAGCATAGAAAGTTCACCAAGTGTTACACTACACACTGACCATGACGGAGAAGTCGAGGGGCGTTCCGTGTGGGGAGAGAGGGGGGCTGGGTCGGATGTGCTCGATGGGGCTTGTGCTTAATTGGTTACGTTCATGAGCAGAAGCGCGGCCTAGAAACATGAAACAAGAGAGGAAGAGGACAGTCAATCATGTGTCATAATGCAGCACTTTGTAATGAAAACTCCCACTTTGCTCTCGCAGCCAAAATGAATTCAGTAAAAAAAAATATATATTTTTTTTTACTGCAATAACAAGCTGTGTATTTTACTGCAGTTGCCATGTTTCAATGGATTTTGGGCAGCAGAAGACATGGAGAAATGGAGAATCAAATTTAAGCACCTTGCTGCATAGGTTTTTTGGTGTCATGGCTGGAGGAGGGGGGAGAAGAAGAAGACAGCCACCAAAATGGCTGCCACTCTTCCACTGTCGCTGCTGAGCGCTGCCTCTCCTCTCGACTCTGGGGTTGGCCGTGGCGGAATCGCTCCACATACCTGGGGTACAATGCATGGTCATGAGAGACACCAATATCCTAAAGGAAATCACTACGATTTCGGGGAAGACCTTAAAAAATTAGTTATTATTTTGATTACTTCGCCAACACTGAATCCTCTTGTGTGGTAGCAGGTGTGAAAGAGGCCTGGTATTTTCCTGAAGAGGCAGAGTGTGCCAGAACCTCACTCTGTGGGAAGGCTGTGGTGTTTGCAGATGATGATTCTTGATCAGTGGAAGGCCAGGATTCAGAGAAGCTGGGCTGGGGCTCTGTGGAGGGAGGCATGCAGGGGAGGGGGTCGGAAGGTGGCCCAGTGAAGCTCTGGCCTTCAAGTGTCAATGGTTCCACCTGAGGTACAGAGAGGCTGGTGGGCTTAGCTAGACGAACCGGACTTAGGTTCTGTAAAATGCAAAAGAAAATAAGAGAGAACGTATTCAGGAGTGAGAACATGAGTTAGATAATGCTGTATTGCGATAATGACTCCCTCTTACTAGTGCGTGATTATTTGTGCTTAGCTAAATACAATATTCTTGAAATGGGAGCTACAGAGTCATGACTACATGCATCCGCGTGAATGTCTCGGAAACTGTTAGCAAAATATTTCAAACACAAATATAATGAATACTCGCCGTCTTTCTTTGTTTTTTCGGAATCTTTTTCGTCGGAGATGGGTTGTAATGTGTTTTCGGTTTACGGGGATCCGGGGGAAATATGTTTTGTCTGGTGAATATTGCACGAGAACTATGGAACGAAAGACACACATTCATCAGCAGTGCTAGCTGGCTACCGAATGCTGGCGTAAAAGACAGCTGGATAGTTAGCTTTGACTGCTAGAGCTAGCTTAGTCTACCTAGCTGGCTACTAATGTTCCTTACCTGGATTTCATGTTGTTCCAAATCAGACAGCTTAACGTTTTTGACTCAGCAAATACGCGATTCCCGTTAACACACTAATATGAATATGAATCCAAACAATTACTGATGATCGTGTCTACTACTATTCTACTTAGTTCTCAGCGTTTCAACTTTCGACTAAATTGTCTCAAACTGTCAAGTGTTAGTATAGCTTTTCTAACCAACGAACCAAATAGCGCGCCTTTCCGGGTTTCTGTTTGGTCACCAAGCGACCAGTGAGAAATGGCTGGTAAACACAAACTGTACACCAAAACGCTATTTGATATTTAGAAATTTTTTCAAAATACATTTAGCAATTACATCTGTCGTTGGTCGGCTTAGTTACTTCACTTTTGATAACATATTCCATGTAGTATAAACCACAGAACTAACTTCTAACCATAGGTCCTGCAAACGTTCATATTTTATGCAAACAAAGGGCATTATGGGAAATGTCGTCTCGACCCTAATAATTTTTACGCAACAGCCACAACTAGCCAATCGAGATGCCCGTGATTTGTGAATGACTTCAAAAACCACCAATGACAAAAAGAGGTGGACTTCCATTTTCACCAATACGTGAAGAGGAATTAGGTTGCGCGCGGAAGAGGAATGTCCGTTGCAGGACTATACACAACTATAGCTTGGAGGTATCGTCAGCTAAAGAGAATTTACATTTTTGTTTCCAGTTGCATTTATTACTGCTTCGTCGTCGATGTTGACATGAATCACAAATGAAGGTTTGTAGTGTTTTTAAGTTGATATTTTACAGCCGGACA
Organism: Anguilla anguilla; assembly: GCF_013347855.1. NCBI lineage: Eukaryota > Metazoa > Chordata > Actinopteri > Anguilliformes > Anguillidae > Anguilla > Anguilla anguilla. The sequence continues at coordinate 85,036,768 of NC_049201.1, forward strand.
GCTTTTTAGCGGTAGCTACAGTGTTTCATCAGCTTAGTCTACTGGTTTCGGACTGTAGCTAGCAGTTGCTAGCCACTAATTTTCAGAGTATTGTGAGTCGACTTGACTGGTCAGCTAAATTAGTCCGTTTAAACGAAGTACATGCGTTTTGGTTGTTAGCTTGTTAATTGTCATTATTGGTTTTCTTGCTACCTTGGATGCCACATTTGCCACGAACTTGTATTAGAAAATGTGTTTATAACGTTAATTAAATAGCTACAACTAGAATGGCGTAGATTATCGGTTAGATTATAGATAGATATAGATTATATAAATTATTCCAACAAGCTAGATAACGTTGCACCAATAAAATATCAATTATAGTCTATCTTAGTTGTTTGGAAAGCTATGGATGTAGCCAGCTAGATTACTTTAAAGTAACGTTATTGTAATTTACCACAATGATAACCACTGCCTTTCTAGTGCGCAAACTAATATAATGTTATCATGTCTTTAATTCATGTGTCATAGCGTTAAGTGAAGATCATTTGGACTGACGATGCTGCACGTTAAAATCAAGACCGAAAAACCAGGTGAAGCGCGTGCGTTCTCAGCTTTTCAACTTTTTCCCCCAGTGGCCCTTCGCTTTAATATCAGCGATAACAGCATATTTACTTGGTACATGGGTGGAAACACGTCTGTCTCACATATAATCATATCGCTGTGCAAAGTTGCTGTTTTTAATGTTATATATGTACCACTGGACTATACAAAGTGAAGCATTAACTTGACACATTTACCATATCGCAAGCATAATAATGCAAATGCTACATACAATGTAGGTGCATTCAAATAAGCTTTCTTTTTGAAATCACTTAAATTTTAGGTTTAAAGTTCAATTTACATGTTTACACCACCAGCTAGTCAGTCTTGCTTATGGGAATGAGGCCCTCTCTAATGTTTTTCTCGTATAGAGTCGGGAGGACTCAGATAGGACAGACCGCGGGCGCCTGTAGGGGTGGTTGTTTGCCGGCTAATAATACGGAACCTCGTGCCTTTGCAGACGCCGATACGGCTAGCGCTCGGAGCCGTCTGGATGCCGTACTACAGGGGCTAGTGGAGAAGAGCGACAGCGAGAGGTGAGTGTCGGCGCTGCGTGGCCCATCGGTCAGACGTACTTATGTCACGCATGTGTTATCCTTGTCTTTTATAAAAAGGGAAGTAGTCGGTGTAACTAAGTTTCTGCAGAATGCTTCCTTCCTTCCAAAAAATGCCCAAATCTTGCAATAGGTTTATTGCTTTGTGGAACTTCTCCAGGACATTGCTGGCTGCCTAAATGATCCCCCCTGAGCCTGTGGTAAATGTATGTCTTTTGCAGAGAACAGAATGACGATGAGACGGGAAAGCCAGCTGCAGATTCTCTGAGCAAGTAGGAAGCATTCTTTTCTTATACACAAATATATCACCAGATGGCCCACTGCAGCTAAGGCTGATCATGCACTATATGACCAAAAGTATGTGGACACACCCTTGGTCTGGGGCTGTTTTTCATGGTTTGGGATAGTTCTCCTAGTTCCAGTGAAGGCAAGTCTTAATGTAATGACATTATAGACGATTCAGGGCTTCCAACTTTGTGGCAACAGTTTGGGGAAGGCTCTTTCCTGTTTCAGCATGACAGTGCCCCCAGGCAGACAGCGAGGTCCATATAGAAATGGTTTTGTCGAGATCGGTGTGGAAGATCTTGACTGGCCTGCACAGAGCCCTGACCTCCATATTAATCCCCAAAATTTTGGATGATATGTTGGATGTCAGGTGTCCACATAATTTGGGCCAAGTGTTCAAAGGTGTTGCTTTTCTACAGAAACAATACTCATGAACAAAATCACCGCAGATTGAATTGCTTTAATTGAGCGTCCTGACATGAGTTTCTTACGCAGGGATTTGTCTCCTTCTTCCACTGGAAAGCGGTAAGCCCCTTTTTAGTTTTCTTTCTTTGGATGTTTGCTGGGATGGATGTTTGCTGGGGTTGATGTTTGCTGGGGTTGATGTTTGCTGGGGTTGATGTTTGCTGGGGTAGATGTTTGCTGGGGTGGATGTTTTCTGGGGTAGATGTTTACTGGGGTGGGTGTTTGCTGGGGTGACTGCACTGTGGAAAGTTAAAGGTGCCCTCTGTGTGGGTGATGTCACAGGCCGTCGTCACGGTTCCCACAGCACCGGCGGAAGAAGCGCAAGGAGATGGACGACGGGCTGTCGGAGAGCAGCCAGCACAAACAGAGTAAGCATCTCGTTTGAAAAATCCCTGGGAAGGCCGAACTCTGTGCCCCCGCTAGCCTTGCAAAGGGTTCGAAAAGAGAGAGGGAAAAGAGAAAGAAACTTTCTGAAATTTCTGGAAACTGAAAAGTGAATATTCCAGAAATTTTGCAACCCTAGCCTTCATCTTGCCATCTTTTGCCCTATCTGTTTTCACCGTTCTTTCCTTTTTCCCTCCCTGTTTTTTCCCTCCTCGCTCCGGCGCATTCAGACGCGTACATCATCAAGCTGTTCGACCGCAGCGTGGACTTGGCCCAGTTCAGCAGCGGCACGCCTCTGTACCCCATCTGCCGGGCCTGGATGCGCAACAACCCCGCCGCCAGGGAGCGGGCCGTCTCCCCCAGCCCCCCTCACAGTGTGGGGGAGGACGAGGTCAGCCCTCGCCCAAAAAGCGGTGACCATTGTGGTTTTGGGGGTGGGGGGGGGGGGTAGCGATGCTGCTCTTTACAGAATGCAAGAAAGGCTCCTGCATGCTATAACTGCAGTGGAACACGTCACATTGATGGAATGAGAAAGGTTTTTACTTTGTGTTTCAGGTGGCTGACATGCAGAACGGGAAGGCTCAGAATTATTACCGGCTCCCCCTGCCGTCTCCCTGCCCCGTCAGCCCCTCCGGAGACCCCGTCAACCTGCGCATCCCGCTCACGGACAAGCCCGCCGCCAGCAAGGTGGGCGATTTCCCCCACACGTCCGGGTGGGCGATTTCCCCCACATGTCTTTACATTACATTACATTTATTTGGCACACTCTTTTATCCAAAGCGACGTACAAAAAGTGCATGTCCGGGTGCGAGATTTCCCCCGCATGTCCGGGTGCGAGATTTCCCCCGCATGTCCGGGTGCGAGATTTCCCCCGTATGTCCGGGTGCGAGATTTCCCCCGTATGTCCGGGTGGGCAGTTTCCTCAGCATTGGCAGCTGGGGTGAAAGATAACCTAAATAAGGGGGGGGGGTGCGGGGGAATTATGATTTCAGTCAACATGCAGGGTCAATTTTTCAATACAGTTTAGAATTTCGCAGTGTTCTAGAGCCATGGTCAGTCATTAATTGTAAACCTTCGGTTTTCTTCTCATTTAAATATAATGTTTTAAAAAAAAATGTGTTCCAGCCTTCTGAACCTGCTCCTGAGTCGTCTACTTTGCTGTACAGCCATATGGAACGCTGGAAGAAAATTAGACAAAAGTAAGTTACATACATCTTAATTATGTGCAGGTTGTGCATTTCTGATAAGGAAATAAAATATGTGATGGAAACACAAAACTTTGAACTTAGAACATATTTCTTTATACTGCAACAAGGTGTATATAACTACAGGGCATAAACACAGCAACCACCATATAGACTAAAATCCTGTGTAAGCAGTCTGTCCAGAGGAAAGTAGATTTTTTTGCCATTAAAATGTTTATCAGTTTTCAGAGCTGTCTCCATTGTGTCTGAACATTGGTTGAAAATAAAATACCCTTTTCTGCGTGTCAGGTGGAAAGAGGCCTCGAACAAGAACCAGCTGCGGTACAGTGAAAGCATTAAGATCCTGAAGGAGATGTATGAACGCTAGCTCCACCTACTAACCTCTCCAGCCCTATAGAGGGCAGTATAGGACAGGAGTGAAGATGAAAAGGAAAAAACAGTCGGAGGGGTTTTTAGTTTTTAAAGTCTGCACAACTGTCGTCTAAACTCCCTCCCAACCCTAGGTTTGTTCACAAGATCCTAATTAAGCCATGTTTAGTAAATTACAAGATTGGTGTAATAAAGTACCACTGACATTATTGTGGGTGTGTATTTATTGTGGTAGTATTTTCTATTAAGTAATTCTTTTAAAACTTACATCTGCAAACATTCTGGGGTGAGTCTACAAACATTTTAAACCAGAAAGTTTTGCTCATTCTGTAACACATTATAAAGGTCTTCACAAAGCTCTTGAAAATATGAAAATATGTTTATCATAGAAAGTCTTGAAAAGTCTGGAGAGAGAGTGGTCAAATAACCTTTACAGACAGCCCTTCTATTTTCAAAAGTAACTGGAAAGTTGGCTGCTCTGCTGTTTCTTGGCCAGCTACTTTGAGATGATGTTAATTTGCATTAGAAGAAAATAAAATAAAAATAGGCATGTATCGTCATTCGTGTTTGAATGTGTGTGATGTGTTGGAGCTCCATGATTACCTGGGTTACTTTTTGGCCAGGAAAAGGCCTTGTTGTAATATCTGCCTTGTTCTTGTCCATCTCATCATGTGCTTCATGTGCTTGCTCATCTCATCATGTGCTTCATGTACTCCGAAGGCAAACCATAAAATGTGGCAACTAAATTTAATTTGACATGAAGTTATACCACTTCAAAACAAGAGCATGAGGTGTGACGCAAAGTCTTCCGCATGGATATTCACTTCCAGTTCACTTCTGATTGGCCCTCTAATCTGATGATTAGAATATTTCTGAGAAAAACGCAGGCACCTTCAAAGAGTTTTCTGAATTGAAGATCTTAAGTTCCATGATATGCTGGATGAACACGGTATGACAAACATGCACAGTGTTACAAAGATGTAGTAAAACGTCAGCAGTTTAAGGGTTACGGTAATGCTGTAGAAGCACAGCTTTTTAACAATGGTCAAAGGACAGACTGAGAATCTTGTCATCTGCATACGTGCACATTAAAGCATTCTCTTCGTCTCTCTAAAGAGAGAAATGGTTATTTTCTTCATCTGACACCACTGCAGAACGCTCATGTGTTTGATGCACAGCCATTTTGTGATAAAATTCTCACCACCTACCACCTGTGCTAGGAAGGCAGGAGTTTTTTTTTACCTGCAGCGTGCCAATTAATATTGCTGCTGTCACGCTACAGATAAAGGGGGTATACGTTTTCTACACAAAACACCGTCTCGGTGGTGGGCTAGCCAGTGGAAACCCAGTTTCAAGAACACAGATAGATGTGCGTGATTGAATTGCTATTTTTTTAAACGCATTTATTATTTGGTCACAACTTGTGCTGGGATCAAACTTAAAAGCTGGCAGAGCAACCGGACGGTGGGCTTCTCCCCCCTGGCTGGCTCTTTGCTGCCGCACACTTTCCCGGTGTGGAGGCCGTTTTGTGACGCTCCCTAGTTGTAGGCCACAGTCTGGTCGATCCACTGGCGCAGGTAGGAGACGCGGGAGTACACGGCGGGCGCGCGCACGTTGCAGTTGCTCGTGCCCCAGGACACGATGCCCACCTGGTGCCAAACTCCACTCCTCTCACAGACGAGAGGCCCGCCAGAGTCACCCTGTCTCGGAAGAGGGGAGAGGGAGAAGAGGAGAGAGAGAGAGAGAGAGAGAGAGAGAGGAGGAGAGGCTTGCGTGAAAGAGGATGATGGGAGATGTGTGTAATAGTGGTGAGGTCAGGAGAGATGTGATACAGTGGCGTCTGCGGGTGGAATGAGAGCAAAGAAAACTTGGGAACATGGCGAAGTATGACAGGCAATGACTCTCATGTATGTGTGTGAGTTTCTATGCTGTGTGTGTGGGTGGGCGCTTGCGTGCATGTGTGTTAGCAGTGTTAGGACGCATGGCTTATAACTCAGACGTCATAAATTGGATTTCCGTGTGGGGCTCTGTTGTACTCTTGAGCAGCATGCTTAACGTGCACCTGCTCATGTAAATATCCAGCTGTATTAATATAAAACTGATTGCTCGTCAAAAGATGAGCTGTGGGGGCTGCTAGGTGGCTAATTTGGATCAAAACGAGGCCATGCTAGTGTTGGCTGGCCACTTGCTCCATAGGGCGACGCGCAATGTCTGCTTGCATCGGCCAGCCTTCAGTCCATTCGGGGTCTGCGTTCACCGCTCTCTAGGGACCCCTGCTGGTCGATCGGGGGTCTGAGGACTGCGCGCTAAGGCTGCACATGGAAGGTGTTCCTTCGACTCCGCTCTATGTGAGCTTAGCTGTCGTCTACAGTGTGAAAAGAAGCAGCTGGTGACACCACGTTTTGGGTGAACGCGGATGTGGCTGCACTGTGGTGAAACAGAATTGGGGTTCATGCATAAAATAAGCTGCAGTCGCACACAATTGGCCATTCCAAATTAAGGTGGGAATTGTACATGTTCAGCCCCATTTTGGGCTCTAAATAAATAAAAAAAAGGGAATGTAAGCCCTGTAAGTCAGTGTGGATAAAAGTGTGCGTAGTGGATGAAAGTGTGTGTAGTGGATATATGTGTGTATAGTGGATGAAATCCCCGTCCCCGTCCCCGTCCCTCCCCGTCCCTATCTGAACCTCCCCCTCACTACCCATCTTCTGCCGTGGCCTGAAGACTCATCTCTCTAATAAATGTAATGTAATGTAATGAAAGTGTGTGTAGTGGATAAAGGTGTATAGTGGGTAAAAGTGTGTGTAGTTACTTGGCAAGAGGACACTCCCGAGGCTCCACCGCAGATCATGGCGTCAGTAATGCGGTTCTGGCCCCAGTGCTGCCTGCACTGGGCCTGGCTGAGTATCGGGAGCGCCACCTGCTGGAGATATCGGGGGCTCGCTGTTTGGAGGGAAAGCCAGACGAGAGCCACGGATAAGGCAAGTTGCCAAGCCAACACCGAAACAACACAAGAAGGAAGTCAAGTTGCCAAGCCAACACCAAAACAACACAAGAAGGAAGGCGAGTTTCTCAGCCAACAAAAAATAAATAAATAAATAAAACCTGAAAAGATTTAAAAGATGGCTAACAGACAGTGCCCAGTTCCCCAAAACGGGATGAATAGATCATGAAGTCATGAAGAAGTATATTTTAGCCTAGGGTAAGGAAAACCGGTGCTTTTGCGGCTGTGCCAAGGCCTTAGATGGTGAGGGAATTGTGGGATAGACTGACAGGTGAACTGCGTCTTCCCCCAGCCGGTAGTGACGCAGAGGGTCCCGGCTGGCACGCTGGTGCTGGAGGTGGCCAGGCACACCGGGGAGACGCGGGAGGTGAACTGGACCGGGGAGGACAGCTTCAGCAGGGTGACGTCGTTGTTGAAGTTCTGGCCGTTGTAGTAGGGGTGAGAGATGACCTGTGGAAGAGCCACACGTTCAGTAGTAGCCCTGTAGCCTCAACATCCCAGGGTTTGAGTCCTGGCCAAGGCCTTGATATAAATCAACAGCTTATCCTGAAATTTAAACTCGCTCTTAAATTAAAATGTATAATTTCTGTTCTGTTACAAACAGGTTTTGGTGAGGCACTCAGACAGACAGGCTGATGTATCTATGGTATGAGCGGGGGCACAGCTGAATGCTCAGTGTGGCATGAGGGCTCTTACCTTGGCGATGGTCTTGACCTGGATCTGCTCAACATTGGACTGGCGATCGTGCTCACCAAGGATGACCCTGTGTCGGGAGGCGCTGGCGAGGGGGGAGGGGAGAACAAACCCAGTCTGGTTACCTCGGTAACATGCACATACACGGACACACAAACAAAAACAGCACCCCTATGGAGACGTAACATGCTGTTATCATACTGGAATGTATAATGATCACAGCAACAAAATTATATATATATATGTATGAGTCATCCTTCACCATGTTATCACACAAGGGGTCACTGAATGGCTTGGTGAGCATGAAAATGATGTGAATTATATGGTATGGCCTTCGTAGTCACCAGATCTCAACCGAATTGCACACCTATGGGAGATTTTGGACCAACGTGTTAGACAGCGCTCTCCACCACCATCATTAAACACTAAACGAGGGAATATCTTTTGTAAAAATCCCTTCAGTACAGTTCCAGAGACTTGTAGATTTTATGAAGCTGTTCTGGAGGCTCGTGGTGGCTGAACACCTCACAAAGACACTTTATGTTGGTTTTGCCTTTGATTCGTCACCTCTCTGTAAGTGAGTATAAAATTGGTAAAATGTGTATATTTGAAATGTTGATAATATCTGAATCATATTTCTAATTTCAATACGTTGCAGTATCTTTCATTTTCCTGAGGGCAAACAGCTTTCGGGAAGCAGCTGTGTTACTTACGAGACCCCGCAGTGGGCAGCTGTGATGACCCAGTACTGGCTGACCAGAGACCCCCCACAGAAGTGGAACCCAGTGGACTCCTGTGAGAGAGAGAGGGGGGAGGAGAGGGAGAGAGAGGGGGGGGGGGGGAGGGGGGGAGGGAAAGGGAGGGGGGGGAGAGAGAGGAGGGAGGGAGGGAGAGAGAGGAGGGAGGGAGGGAGAGGGGGAGCGGGAGAGAGAGGCTCAGTTAATGCTGTAAAACATTATGGATGACGTGTATTTCTTTATGCATACAGTCCACACACACACACACACATACAGTATATTTATATACATGGAATTGTTTAGAAAGAAAGGGGGAGGGTAGCTAGGCAGGGTTTCTATTTTGGCTGTAATTGGGCAGGACAGGATGGCAGGAACAACTGACGAAGAGGATCTTAAAAGGAATGTGCGGTCACCTGTAGGGACACCTGCCAAGGCCAGGACCCGGGCACAGCGTTCTCACCGTTCACAATCTTGTTGTAGCCGCTGATCTGTGGCTTAATGGCTGGCGCTCCACAACCTGTGATCCGAAAACAAGCCGGAATAGAGTCATCAAACCCATAATGGGTCATATTTTATTTCAACTTTTTTGTTTTTATTTTATCTGTCACATTCTCCCCAACACACAAACACACACACAGCAGATACTTTGACAATTCCTGAGAATCAACTCAATACCATCTCATCAAGGAGTCCCCTTTCAAAATCTAAACCTGTGGCTGTAGGTGTACTTGTTTAATAAAACTATATTCACAATAAAGTCAACTATTATAGGATAGATACTTTGAACTTTAAGTGATTCATGACTGTTTCATGTATTTAAACATATTTTTGATTTATAAAAAAATAGCTTTCACTATAGTATATACTTCATATTACATTTTACTACGAAGCGATACATGCAGGCAAAGAACAGCCAACAACCTGTACAAAAGCAGAAGATAATCTTTGAACTGTCCAGCGCTAAAGACAAGCCCCTCCCCTCTACCCAGCAGCCACAGGGACTTGGACCCTCTCACCAAGTGCGGAGCCCACCAGCGCCAGACAGCTTAGGATCCAGAGTGTGGTCATAGTGCAGGCTGTGCTTCACATCCCCATGGCCCTGGCCCAGCCCTCTCCTGGTTCTTATACTCTGTCCCACCATGAACTTTGGGCCCTGTATCTTGCTCTCACCCCTGGTGTCCTCATCCAAGGGTAGATAGATGTGGGAAATGCCCGTCATGGTAGGTGGCAGATGTGAAAGTCTCACTGCGTTGTTTGCATTTATTCCATTTTATTCCTTTAGCAGATACTCTTATCAACAGTGGCGTGCGCAACTTACATTTTTTCCCCCAAGCAACCCATTTATAGAGTTGGATATTTTACTGAATCAATTCAGGTTCAGTGCCTTGCTCTGTCTTTTGCGGTTTGAAGAACACCGACTCTGAAATGCTCTGCTTTGTGTCAGAGTAAATGGAAGTATTATTAAAACATTGGGACAAATTCCAAGTGGTTCAGTGGGTAGTGTTCTCCAAGAGAGCAGGCTGGCTATCACGGGTTTGAGTCTGTGGTAAGTCACACTGGTGGACCATGAGCAGGGGCTTCAGTGCTCCACCAAGGAGGTTATGTAATGGCATCCGTCCATCCATTTGTCCATCCATCCATCAGTCCTTTTGTCCATCCATCCATCCGTCCATTTGTCCATAAGCATTTCCGTCCATTTGTTTGTCCACCTGTGACAGCCATATCTGGAAAAGTGATGGCTGGATTGCCATGAAATTTTCTGGGCACATTCATGTTGACACAAGCAAGAAACATATTGATTTTGGCGACCCCATGACCCCTTCATCTAGCGCCACCATCAGGCCAAACATATATTGAAAAGTAATGGCTGGATTGCCAAGCCTTGGTGGAGGTTTGCAAAATTTTCTTGGATTTAAAACTTAAATGTAATCTTAAGATCTGTTTTGTACAGCTTGTTTTCATTTGGAATTATACACAGCACATGCAGTTTTCAATAGAAACACACAGGCTATTGATTAGGATATGAGATTTTGCAAGCAATGGGCATACATGTACCATCTGCTTATAGCAAATGTACTTTTAACTATGAATTTTACTCCATTTACAAAGTATCCCTCAAGTCATGTTTACATATTCATGACCTTCTCAGACACCTGTGGCAAGCTTCTTTTCCCAAAAAGTGCTGTTGAAACTTTCAGCTCATCCACATTGTTTCGTCCTCCTCGAAGGTCGTTCCTTCCAGGTACCTTTCCATTTTGCACATTACATAGTTCCATTATAAACACATAAAAGTGCATTTCATAGAGTCAAACACAGCAAGCAAGCCTGTTTTCTATCACAGCAGTATCACACGTTCCTCTTCTGGAGTTTACGCAAACCCAACAACAATCTCGGAGCACACGTGTCACGGTCCCACCCCAAAGCTCTTCCAAGGCTGCGGCCACAGTATGCTCTGACTGCGATACAGCCGTTTCTGTTGCTGGGATGCACTCACCGACTGGCACAGAAACTGTAGCCCACCTGCCAGGTCAGCATGCCCAGTTTAGGTGGGCACGCGCTCACCTCACCAACACTTCCTGTCAGTTCACGAGAGGGCAGGCAAACCCCCCGCGCTCTGCCCCAGGCACGTGGGACTATTTTACCCAGTCAAGCTCAGGCACGGCACTTCCTGTGCCCAGTTGTCTGGAGCGGGTCGCTATTCGGTGATGAGGTGTCCCACCAACCGGAATCCCTCCCCTCCCGGCCAAACGCTACAGCCGATTATACACTGGGCTGCCAGGCAGGCCGTCTCTACTGGCACTGCCGCAGTCTAGATTAGATACTGAACGGTGGGGTCCATCCACACTAGAATAGGGTCTTAAGTGTGACCCACCAAACAGCTTCAGGAGATGAGCTCTTCTGCCGGAGCTGACTGGTGGCCACTCAAAATCCACAGCACCTTGTGTGCACATGGCTCCAGAGAGCAGGCTCTAGGATTTCGGTGGCCCTGAACATGAAGAAATTGTGAGCAACTGATCATGGACCGGGGCGGGGGTTGGGGGGAGGGGGTGTGGGGGTGTTTGGGATTTAGATTTGTTGGTGATCCTGGAGCAGGGGACTGGCGCAAGGACAATGGTGTTGAAAAAGCTATTTGCGGACTCCGAATACATAAAAATAAAAAAAGTTTTGAATCTGAATTACATGGCCCATCACAAAAGGACCGCATAGACGTTTATGCCAGCAGCTGGCTCTGCGACTCCTCATTGGACAGTAGAACACATTCATGTCACATGATTGGGTCCATATGGCAAAAGGGTTAAAACCGATCACTGCAGGAATAACTTTGAGTAGCAGTGTAGAATCATTATCATTATCTGTAATGTCGCAAGACCACGCTGGCATGGCAATATCTTTACATTACACTACATTCCATTTATTTGGCACACGCTTTTATTCAAAGCAATCTACAACAAAAAAGAAGACACAAACTTTGAGCAGATCCAAATCCTTCTGTATTTATTGTTCTGCATACAACCATACAATGGTATGAGGTGGAAATTTTAATTTAGCACAGAGGCAAAAAACTTTAATAGCACAGGGTGAAAATGAGACAAATACTCTGTTCTGAACACTGTTGGCACATGCTTGAAAACATTTATGATCATAAACAGTGAGAAATCCCTGATTATTCAAATGAAGGTCACTTGTATTTCTAAATGGTTTGTGACAATGAGACAAAATTCTCTCACGGTAAGTGTAAGCTTAGAAGACAGGAAGCGATGTCAAGCCATAACTTAACACATGAATGGCTAAAAAAGTTTATGCATCAGTTTGTTGTATGCTGTTAATTGCTAGTGTCTAGTATTTTGTGTCAATGCTGTGTGTACTATATGTTCATTTATCACAGTTACTATTTGGAGATTATGGAATTTCACTGGCTGTATGAGGTGCTTTTTTGTCATGTGAGTGGGCTGAGTGTCCAATATGGGAAATAGTTCAGGAATAACTGAATAAGGAGACCAATAAACTCTGAAAAGATGGAATTGGAGATGGTTGAATGTAATTAATCTCCTTGCTGATGGCCAGATTAATCCACCTCCTCGATGGTTGGGCCAGAGGAGGCACTCCCAGCCCCTCCTGGCATTCCGCCTGGCATTCCGCCTGGCATTCCCCCTGGCATTCCGCCTGGCATTCCACCGGCACCCTGGTACAGCTTGGCGATTATGGGATTGCAAACTTTCTCCAGCTCTTTCTGCTGGTGTTCATACTCATCTTTTTCTGCTGTCTGTGTGTGTGTGTGAGAGAAAGAGAGAGAGAGAGAGAGAGAGATCAGACATCAGAATTCAACAGTATCTTCAGATAGATCCCTTCTCAGTTTACAGAGAAGGCATCTGCATTATCTTTAAAATGCACTGTTTTCCAAAACAATACATTTATTCAGACATACTACACGGACTTGTTGTTGTCAAAGCCAGGGCCGTCTAAATGTGTGAAAGCTCCAAGATTACCTGGTTCCTGTCCAGCCAGGAAATGACCTCATTGCACTTGTCAATGATTGTCTTCTTGTCTTCAGCGCTGATCTTGTCCTTGAGCTTCTCATCGTCTACAGTGCTCTTCATGTTGAAGGCCAGTGACTCCAGTGCATTCTTGGCAGTGACTTTCTCCTTTTGAAGTTCGTCCTCAGCCCGATACTGGTCCGCTTCCTGTACCATGCGCTCGATGTCCTCTTTAGACAAACGACCTGTGGAATAACACAGTAACTCTTGATTTTTTTCCCTTCATTCCGCTAAAGCTGTTTACAGCCAGTTGGCGGAACAATTTCAGTGCGAATCCAGCTAATACACGGTTGAATTCTCTTCAACGTCGCTTTTTAAAATCTTCCCCTGAGCTTGGGAGGCAAGAACCAGATTAAAATTTTCCAGACGGAAGGTGAGTAGGAACAACAGGGTCTGTTTGTCGCCGGTACCTTTGTCATTGGTGATGGTGATCTTGTTCTCCTTGCCGGTGCTCTTGTCGACGGCTGAAACGTTGAGGATGCCATTGGCGTCAATGTCAAAGGTCACCTCGATCTGGGGGACACCACGGGGAGCGGGCGGGATGCCCGTCAGCTCAAACTTGCCCAGGAGGTTGTTGTCTTTGGTCATTGCTCTCTCACCCTCAAATACCTGAGATTGATTTGGAGAGGAACAGGTTAGCAGGAGTACTGAGACGGACAAGGACAGGCAAGGCAAAAAACCTGTGTGACAGGAACATGCCGACACAAGCACACGCACAAAATATGGTAGACCCTTAAGGTCAGTTCAGAACAGACATCACCTCAGCAACTATTCAACGTGTGGCTTCATTCTGATGAATGAATTTTAAAAAACAATTTTAAACCCAGATTTTTCTTTTTCTCTTAGTTTGGGATGCCCAAATCATACTCCAAGGTCCATCTCATCACAGTAAGATCCTCTGCAAAGTCCATACGAAGCACACACTGGCAGACTACACTACACTGTCCACCAGCTGTGCTTCACAGCCTTTGCACTGAAGGGTTCTGCTTTATGAGCAGCTTGCAAAGACTACTGGTGTATGATTGACTACAGGAGTTGCCTGTTCATGGTAAGTAAAAGATGATTAAACTCCATCCCTTGGTAACGTTACAGCCACTGCAAACCCCAGTCTTACACTAAAAAATGCATATTTGTATGAATGGATGCTCACTCAGGCACCCAGAGAACTAGCAGTTTCTCAGACAGACACAGACCTGGATGAGAACACCAGGCTGGTTGTCGGAATAGGTGGTGAAAGTCTGGGTCTGCTTGGTGGGGATGGTGGTGTTCCTCTTGATGAGAACAGTCATGACCCCTCCTGCCGTTTCAATGCCCAGAGACAGGGGGGTAACGTCCAGCAGTAGCAGGTCTTGCACATTTTCTGATTTGTCACCTGCCAGGATTGCGGCCTGCACAGCTGGGAGCAAACACATGCAAAAAGAAGGTCGAAAACTGTGAGAGACCACAAAAAATGATAAGCATCTTTTATAATCATGGTACTGTAAGAGGGTTCTTTATAGACTTGCTCATGAGGTGAAAGAAGACGTGGTGGTGACTGCCAGACATGTAACTGTTCTAGTTGATACACTCATTACGTAATTAATGAAACTTTTGCATATGGATGCCTAAAGCAGTGTGTGGTGTCAGAGTAAGACACATACCAGCACCATAAGCCACAGCCTCATCAGGGTTGATGCTCTTGTTGAGGTCACGGCCGTTGAAGAAGTCCTGCAGCAGCTTTTGGATCTTGGGGATTCGGGTGGAGCCGCCCACCAGGACGATGTCGTGGACCTGGGCCTTGTCCAGCTTGGCATCCCTCAGGGCCTTCTCCACGGGCTCCAGGGTACCGCGGAAGAGGTCGGCGTTCAGCTCCTCGAAGCGCGCCCTGGTGATGGAGGTGTAGAAGTCCGCACCCTCGTACAGGGAGTCGATCTCGATGCTGGCCTGGGTGCTGGAGGACAGCGTTCTCTTGGCCCTTTCGCAGGCTGTCCGTAGACGACGTACGGCCCGCTTGTTGCTAGTGATGTCCTTCTTGAACTTGCGCTTGAACTCCCCGATGAAGTGGTTGACCATACGGTTGTCAAAGTCCTCCCCGCCAAGATGAGTGTCACCAGCAGTGGACTTGACCTCGAAGATTCCATCCTCGATAGTCAGGATGGACACATCGAAGGTGCCCCCACCCAGGTCAAAAATTAAGACGTTGCGCTCCCCACCAACCTGGGAATGGCAGGAAAAAGTAGATTTTCACATGCCTAACTGAGAAAGAACTAAAGTAGGGTTAGGCCTACTCTGGTTCTGGAGAGCCACAGGGTATGATGAGTTTTGTTTTCACTTTACAATCAGAAACCTGGGAAACAGGTGAGGTAGATTAACTGCTCAAATTGGTCCAATGGAATTTGAATAATGACACAAAAGCAGACCCCGTGGCTCTACAGGACCAGGGTTGATCATCTCGCACACACAGGGTCTACAGGGTCATTACGTGCAAATATTGTTAAGGGTGATGTATCGAACCTTTTTATCCAGACCGTATGCGATGGCTGCAGCGGTTGGCTCATTGATGATGCGAAGGACATTCAGCCCAGAGATGGTTCCAGCATCCTTGGTAGCCTGCCGTTGAGAGTCATTGAAGTAGGCAGGTACTGTGATGACAGCATTTGTCACTGACTAACAGAGGTAAAGAAGACAAAAGGGTTAGCGGAGAAAGAAAAGTGAAATTCAACGTTTCGCATCTCTCCAGAATCTCTCAGCCTCTCATCTAACCATAAAGAGAGACAAAATGTTCCAGAGTTTGTCAAGTAGGATCCACCATTTTTAAATTGTGGTCATTGATTTGCATGTTTTTTGTTATGTCTGCTCAGAGGGCTGGCCTCACATGTATATGTATATCAGCAATATTTTACAGGTGTAGGCACTTTCAGTGCTAATATATATGCCAGTCATTTTGTCTGAGGTCATTGACTCACTTTGCCCAGGTAGGCCTCTGAGATCTCCTTCATCTTCGTGAGCACCATGGAGGACACCTCTTCAGGGTAGAAGGTCTTCCTCTCGCCCTTGTACTCCACCTCCATCTTGGGCTTCCCGCCTTCGTTTACCACCGTGAAGGGCCAGTGCTTCATGTCAGACTGCACCACCGGGTCGTCAAAGCGTCGGCCAATCAGACGCTTGGCATCTGGGTGGGGGGGAAGAGGGTGTGGTATAGAGGGAAGGAGGGGAAGATGCAATACAGCACCTGTCAATGAGGCCATAGTGCAGAAATCCACTATTCTGGTCTTGGAAGGTCTGCAGGGTCTGCAAACAAGTGCTCAGTGAGTCATTATTAAATGAGCAAACCCGGTGGCCCTGTAGTACCAGGAATGGGCAGCCCTGCTATAGGGTAAGAGAGACACTAGAATGATGTCCAGTGACATCCACACTTGATCAACTGGTCTGGACATGCGCCCGAACAACGATCTCTGAGAGCAGGGGCTGGACACGCCCGTGTGGACAGCGGGTGTGTGAGTGAGCGCATGTCTGTGTCCAGACGGGCGGCAGGCCTCCCAGGGCGCTCGAACACTTACCAAACACGGTGTTGGTGGGGTTCATGGCCACCTGGTTCTTGGCAGCGTCCCCAATCAGCCTCTCGGTGTCAGTGAATGCAACGTAGCTGGGCGTGGTCCTGTTCCCCTGGTCGTTGGCGATGATCTCCACTTTGCCATGCTGGAAGATGCCCACGCAGGAGTACGTGGTGCCCAGGTCAATGCCCACTGCTGGACCCTTTGACATGCTGCCCCAGGAGGAACATCCCAACTATTAGTGCCAATAAAGTTACAAATAAAGAAACTCTCTCTCTCTCTCTCTCTCTCTCTCTCTCTCTCTGACTCGTTCTCCCAATTCCACATATATACAGCTGATCACACGTGATTTCTCTGGCTCCAGTGTTGATCCGCCCATCCCCCACCCACACCCACCCCCCCCCCCGCCGTTCCGCTTGCATTAAGCACTGCGGTAACCGTGACAACTTCATAGCCCATTGTGATCAACGCGTTCCAATCGGAACAGGGCACGATGTCTGAGTTTGGATCGTGCCTAAAGCGGCATTCTGCATTCTAGGGGAAAACCGCATTGCTCTTCTTTCCAGAACATTCCATTGCAGCACTGAAGGCCGAGGCTGATCTTGTCTAACCACTTGGCATTTAGCTGTAGCCAAGTTGATTTCATTAATATGAGCAGCAGCTTAGTCTGAAACTATAGGGATAGTGTGTGTATTCAATAATCAATAGAGAACATGTTCGGTTCACAAATATCACTGCAAATTACTGCTAGAAATGAGCATAGACCTGAAAACATTTTCTATCATTAACCTGTAAAATGAAGTCTCCAAAAAATATGAGGTACAACCTCAGATGTAAACTAGCGCAGCGAAGAAGGAATGTCTTATGAAGGCTGGTCTGAGGGCTGAAACATCATGTTCCACAGCTAAAAACAGAACGTGACGTTTCACTATTCCGGTGCAGTCGCACAGTGACTTGATTTGGATCAATCAGTCACTAACACGGCGCGGTGACTGTTTGCAGCTGTTGTGCCAAAAGCGGCAAGTCTATTTTTTCTTGGTTGGATCTACTCTTCAGTGTTGAAGCATGAATAGGGAGGGAGTCACCCCACTGTCTCAGGGCAAATGCAAAGTTGCTTTCACTATTATTTATCTTCCATCCACCCACCCACCCATCCATCCATCCATTATCTAACTCGTTTATTCCTGGTCAGGGTTGGAGCCTGTCCCAGCAATAATTGGGTGACAGGCAGAAATACACCCTGGACAGGGGCCACACACCCCATTCACTCACACACCCATAATTTAGTGTCTCCAATCAGCCTAACCTGCGTGCCTTTGGACCGTGGGTGGAAACCAGAGTACCTGGAGGAAACCCACGCGGACACGGGGAGAACATGCAAACTCCACTGGAACCTTCTTCCTGTGAGGTGACAGTGCTACCCACTGCACCGCTGCGTCGTCCCCCTATTCTCTCTTGTAAATTTTTTAAAAGACATGACAGATATGTGGAGGTAAAACAGATGCAGTGGGTGTGTTTACTGAAAGTTAATTGTTGTATAGGTGCCGGCAATTAAACAGCAGTCGGTTGACAGATCTGGGTATACAGTATGTATATTTTTACTAGAGTTACAATGCATTCAGCTTCGAGCCCTGCATTGCTCAGGCCCAACAAAGATATGAAGCCCTGAAAAAGATGTGCTCACTTTCTACAAAAAAAGGGGGGGGGGGGCACACCGTTTCTCTGGGGTTTAATTAGTGCTGTTTCCGTGAGTTGGGAAGCAGGGGGAGGCCTTCCCAGGACAGTAGGCCCCTGGGGCTCGGCGAGCAGAGTTTAGAGAGCACGCAGTCCCACATACAGGCACAGCTGTAGCCAAAGCACAACCCCACGTGAACAAGTGGCAGAGACCTCTGCTTCTAGAAAGAGCTTTCTTGGCAGGAAGCCAGAAATCGGGGGTGGGGGGGGGGGGGGGAGAGGGCGCGGCTTGGCTTTAGCCTGATGCCTAAAAGAGCAACTGCCCTGTCAGAGCCAACAATCTGCCCCACCCATGCAACATAACACCCTTTCTGCAGACACACACACAAGTGTTCTGATTAAGTAACCACTGAATTTTGCAATTGCAGCTCTCCACAAGTCAGATTCTGCTAACATTTTGCTGTGTATTGTTGTATTTTAATTTTTAATACATCACGGGTAACTGCTTTCAGTACAGCGTACTTAAATGATTAATAAACCGACCAGACAAAGTTTGATCCAGTTGGGCATGTTAACTTCTACCTTGTTAAAACCTTTACATTCTGTGAAGCATAAATGAGTTAAAGTTAAAGATGTTAAGGATGATGTGATTTGTCAAGCAAAAAAAAAAATCTTGCCAGGAGAATGAAATTTAAAAAACAATTTCTGGATAGAAAACAAAATATTGTGCACCTGCAAACCTTTTTGTCATTACTGTTGGTTATATATACAGAAAGAAATAATAAAAATCTTACTTCCCCCTCCAGGATGTAAATAAATAATACATTACATTACATTACAGGCATTTGGTAATACTATCAATCCCCCCTACTCCGCCCACTCTGATAAATCTGACATCACTAGCCACCCAAAATCTGAATTGACATACTCTGACCCTTTTCTTGATGTTCTAGAAAAGTCCTAGACCCTTTCCCTTGGGCTCAGCAGTGAGGACGGAGATCCCCATAATGTGACGGACGGGATAATAATAAACATGGAATCACTGGGGGGTGCGATCCCATTTCGTTATTACCCATGAGAGCCCAGCTGTAACGGCCAGCACTGTGAGGGACTGACACTGGAGCAACAGTCCAAAGGGTACTACGGCCATTGCACTACACGTGCATCTTTACGCTAGCCTGCTAAAACATGTGGTATCTTCACATACTGTCCACTGTGTACATCGCTTAATATAGGATTACTGCCACTCCCTGGGGTTTATAGTGAAATGTATAACAGACCACCCAGGAAACTGAAAGAATTTCAGCTAACTGTTGTTGTGTGTGACACAGCAGACACAGCAGTATCTTGCGAAGCTTGGCTGTGGGCATCGGATGCGGCCTGACAAAGACCAACCTGTTGAAGACTGATTGATCAGTCCTGGCTAATCACCATCACTACTCCCAGAATGCTTAAATTTTTATTGTGTTAATATATTAAGTGTTCTTGTTCTTACTTTACTCTGTTTTGTTGTTCATTGAAAAGCCTTTGAGATACTAACTGGCCGCTGTGTAGCAATCCAAAATTCATTGAGATTAATCCTCCATGCGAGCATGATAAAACTGAACGCTGAACTCCAGAACTTTCCGCAAAATAATAATCATGAGCCGATCTGGAAGCAGGCAAGCGCTCTCCCCTGCGAAGGCCAGGCGTATGTGTGGGCATGTTGTTTAACAGCAAGCCAAGCGTAAAAAAAAGCCAGTCAACCCAGGACCAGAATGCCTTGCATTGCGTGCGATCCTTTACCTTGCTCTGTTTCGGTCGTTACGAGACTCGGAAGATCGCAGTAGCCAGTTACCCCAGCATGCGCAGCGTCACAGCTCTGCCCTCGGCCAAACCCCGCGAGTCCTCGCGCTCCTCAGACGCTCGCTCTGGTCTCTCAGCCGCAGGCTCGGGCGGTCCTGCGCCTTTAAACACGTCGCGCCGACCAGTAAGATTCCACCAGCGGTCAGCTGACTGCCTCACAGAAAGTTCCAGGCCTGCCGTTCTCCGTTCCGCTCAGAGCAGTTATCGGTCCAGTGTCAGCACATGAGAGGGGTGGTGCCTGGGGGGGGAGAGGGGGGAGCAGGGGAGAGAGGCACTCTGTCTGCCTTTTGTCCGAGGCACAAGCTAGAAGCTTGCTCAGTAATGTAATTAAATAAAAGTTTAGATTAGAGCTGGTGCAACACATTTGTTCACTAGGCTGTACCCTTAAGATAAGCACAAGTGGATTGTAAGTTGCTCTTAAAGATGTCCCCATTTGCTGTAATATATCCCATAATGCAATGCAAGCATTTCAGCACCTTGCAGGTAATAGTCCAAATTTATGAACTACATTTTAAGTAGTTTATCATTAGATACAAATTTTTGAGTTTACCCAGTCAAAAAGTACTGCAAATGTGTTGTGGCATTGATTTGTTTTTTTTAGGTTAAAATGTGTACACATTATACAGCCCAGAGGATTACATGATAAAGCATTCCACATTTCCAGAATGGTCCTCAAAGGAATATTAAAATGAACAAATTATACAAATTAAGGTTTTGTTATCAATTGTTATCAAAACGTTTATCATCAAAATGATACAAATGAACGTTTGTAAATAATATCAATTGTTATCATTAAGGCGAGCCAAGAAGACACCGCCTCTCCCAGCTTTCCATAAATACTCCACGGAGCTGAATGACCATTTCACAGGAGAACCATTGTTAGGAAGAGCTGCGCGAGGATGTGTGCTGTCCATCTGGAATGTGATAAGGACGGGATCAACAGTGCAACAACCCTGACGGAAAGGGAACACACTTGAATATGCTGAAATAAAATATATCGTCAAGATCTTGTTTTATTATGAAACATTTAGAAATATATGGGAAAACAGACACATCATTGGCATATTTCAGAACTCGTGACATATTGTCTGAAAGACACACTGCTGTGAAATAACATCTATCCTTGTGTTTCTCAGAAGGTCCACATACACAATGCATAACAGCATATTCCATTTCTGCAAGGTAAATGAGAGCCCAAAACTTGACCAGTGTAGTGGCTGTTGAACAAATGTACAGCTTTGTTATGAATAGACACTCATACCCAGCTCATACCATAACCAACTGAAGACGTCACTTTTAATATGTATAATTTAATAATAGTCATACCAGGGCGGGCACTAAATGAGGCCACTGAAATGTTTTGTTGACATTTTTATTGAACACACTTTGATAATCATAATAAAACAAGTGACACATACAGAACATCACGCCATATAGAGCATATTGTGAATACCATAATTATGTATCACAATACATAATTCTGGGTAAAAGCATACGAGCGTGCAACATCATTGTACATATAGTATCACAACGGAGAGAAAATACTAGGAGCATACAATTCTATGCTTTAATGTCTTTAAATAATCATTTGATCAATATGAATTGCTACATTCTAAAGAAACACAAATACCCATGTCATCCACGCTTCAATGCAAACATGTAAGGCAAATACCTATTTAGACAGTGACTTATTAAAAACCTTCTTAAGCATTATTTTACCCCAGAATAAAGAGTATGTGGTGTCAGCAGCAATGATAACAGCAATGATAATATTATTGGTATGTTCCAAATCCAAGTACAAGTGTACTCATTGGAAAGGAATTCTACCACTGGTGACCACAACTGGAGGTCAAGTTCACTGTTTCTGAGAGACAATCTGAAATATCTGAAACGGGTACCGCGGTGGTTCATTAAGAGTGGTGCGATGGCTGAACAGAGACTATCTTGATGCTGAAAGACTTAAAATCGCTTCCCCCACAATTCATTAAATTGTTCCAATCCTCTCATGTACTACATAAAGGGTAAATTCAGCCGACCCCACGTGCAAATACTGATTCTTTTAGTCAGACTCCTAGCTGCCTGGGAGCTGAAATGTCAAAAGGCGATCTCAAAATAACCCCCCCCCCCCCCCTCTTTTAACTGTCTCTTTTCAGCCTTCTGGCTAATGCCACTGGCCTTCTAAGACTGCTTTTGGGAGAACTACACCTACCCTGCGTCTGGAAGACCCTGTCTGGGATGTCCTGGACACTGAGTGACACTGAATGACCCCCCCCCCCCCGCCCCCCCTCCACCTACAGTGGAAAACACCCAGAACATTCGAGGTCCTTTCCACAGTGAAACATGTTGACCAAACGTAGTACACGTCTCTGGGCCCAGCAGGTGCCTGGGCAGCCAGAGGAAAGGACCCCCCCGGCAGCCAGAGGAAAGGACCCCCCCGGCAGCCAGAGGAAAGGACCTGGATAATCATCTGTATGGGTTAACAGGGAACAGGAGAATTTTGGGAAAGGTTTCTCTTGTGCCTTAAAAATGGATTACCCGAGGTCTTTAAAATTCCTTGGCCCACAAAATTCCGTGGGCCCCGTCTTTTGTACGATTGACAAACCAAAAAAAAAAAAATAATTTAAAGATCTCTACCTGTGAAAGTGTAGGCCTTTGGTGGCCCAGCATGCATCTTGATCTTTCCAGTGCAGAAGCAGTTTCCCGGCCAGGGCTATTTCTGGGCGGCTGACAGCGGAGACCGCTCTCTCCTGGTGCTGGGGGGGGGGTCTTCTAGAAAGAGCCCCCGCCTGGCAGCGGTCCACGGCCTGTCTCAGAGACCACGGCATCGCGCGTGAAGTCTGCGCTATTATTACGCACCGTTTCAGAGTGACGCAGCGACCAGCCGCCATCTCAGACCGACGGACTGAGACTCGGGGCCAAGGGCGGGATTTATGGGGGCTGGGGGGGGGGGGTTACAACTCCCCCAATATTAAAAAACAGACCAAATAACTCCCCAATGATATAGCATGATGAGAAAAATAAAGTAATGCGATAAAGATGGCGATTTCATGTTGTGATTGGGATATTCTGATCAGTAGTCAGTAAGTATTTTCTCCATAGAATTCACCAGTAAATATCATTTCACAGCTTTTATAAACAAATTTCTGGGTGGGGGGGGGGCATCCCCCCGGACCTCCCTAGAACTTTGCAGTTCTCCAGGGGGTACGCAATTCAACCCCCTCAGTATTCAAACTCAAAGTCACGCTCTTGGTCGGGGCCTACGACTTCCACAAAATACCAGTTCCCCAAAAAAAGCAGAGACTGCTAAAAACACGGCTTAAAAATGGCTCCTGCTATGCTGTGTGCAAGTCCCCTTCCCACCAGAGACAGGAGCGCTCTGATGACAGGATGTCATTTCCTGTCACACCCCCAGAGAAAACTCACTGTCCCAGAAATATGTTATCAGCCCTTTCTTCCACTTCCCATGTCTTTAGAAGATACGTACTCAGCTTCCTTCATTACCTATAAAATAAATACCAGTTTGAACACACAAGTGAACTGAACACGTAAACATGTGACATCATTTCAAATAACATGACAAAGTTTAGGGGGAGGAGTTTGGTGAAAGCAGCATGATTTTAGATGGACGGACGGACGGGGGGGAGCGGAGTGGTGGGTGGAGTTGTAAAAAGAGCAGAGAGTATTGGAGGACATTTAGAACAGTCCTCTGATTCAGCAGGTTTTAACCAATCCCAATGGGGAGTTTCCGGAATGTTCCAAACCCCGCCCCGACCCTTCCGCGGGTTCAGGAGAAGAGGTTGCGGAGCTGGTGGATGAACTGGTCCTCTTTGCTCCTGCGAGACCGGCAGCCGTCGCTCAGGTGGTCCCAGGCCGACCTCTTGCAGTAGTTGTAGAAGTGGTCCTCCGCTTTCTTCAGGACGCTGTTGAGGTCCAGCGTCCCCTGCAGACTGTATGAGGGACGAGGGAGGACATGAGAGAGGGTTATGGACTCTTCCCACCCACCCACCCACCCGTCTGTCTGTCCAACCGCGGTTCGGCAAATTGGCACGATGGCGGCTCAAATGCAAACAGCTGAGGTGTGGCACCGAAGATAATAAACATTATTATTAACATAATGCCAAACTGAGGGATGTTCCTGCCACCAGGGGGCAGCGGCAGCCGATTCGTGGAACAGTAACAGAGAAACGGCTGGCACAGACAGGGGTCCAATAGGAGTTTGCCTGCTGGGGTGGAGGTGGCTGGTGATGCTAAATCTACTCAACTCAGCTGAGTAGTACTGAACACGTTGCTTAAGACGTCCTGATGCAGCAAATGCAACAGCGAATGTGAAACGCACAAACAAATCGCGCAAGAGGAACAAATTAGAAAGAGCACAAATGGGAAACCACGGATACGTTTATAAAAGCAGAAATGGGAAAATGCAGTAACATTAGGAAAGTTGCAAGCACCAAATTGGCAAGCGCAAATACAAAACCAATGGTGACCGCAAGTTTCTCACATCCTCATTTTGCCATTATTTTTGGCACCTCAGGGCTGCCGTACATGTCCCTTCTCTGTCTCGCATTGCATCGATTAACATGAACCAGTTAAGTCCCAGAACTTAGGCGGACAGCGGCACAAATACGTCACGCAGAGCCGACGTGCGTGAGTGCAGACGTAGCGCACGCGTGCTCCGGCCGCAGCCGTGAGCGTGAAGCGGCTGGACGCCGGCGGCGGCGGCGAGGACGCGTTGCGCGCGCACCTGCTGGTGAACTGGATGAGCTGCACCTCGCTGCGGCTCCGCAGCAGGGCGTCGCGGTGCTGCAGCAGGATGGCGGCGCAGATGAACAGCTCGAAGGTGAACTCCGCGTTGACCGCCTGGGCCTCGGAGGCCGGCCGGTCGTCTGAAAGCACAGACCCCCGGGGGTTAAAGCCCGGCTCCACTCAGTCAGCCTGCCGCCTGCCCAAAAGCTGCTCTCTTAAAATGCCTCTAACTGCCAAGGTTCCCATCTTATTTCCGAAATGTAATTGTTCTAAGAACAGGTAGAAGCAGCCCTTTGGAAATTAGACAGGTTAAAAAAATTCTGTTTCTGCTGTGCTAAAAGAAATTATAGGGCTTCCATACATTTAAGTGTATTATTTTATTTTGACATAGATATACATACAAATGGAGTCACAAATTGGGGAGATCAGAGGTGTCGATCAGAAATTTGGTGGTTAGAGATCAAAGGGGGGGGGGTGCGAAACAAGGGCAGCACACTGGAGGGGTGGGGGGGGGGGGTCGCAGGTCTCACCCAGGCTCAGCTTGCAGGCCAGCCGCTCCCTGTAGTGAGCACGGTCCACCTGCTGGGAGATGAGCTCCAGATGGTCACAGCTCAGGATCTCGAAGAGCCGCAGAGCGTCGCTGTGCTCGAACTCCCTCTGAAAGCCCAGGAGCAGCCATCTGCACAGCAGGGCACAGCACAGGGCAGCACAGTGCACAGCAGGGCACAGCACAGGGCAGCACAGTGCACAACAGCACAGCACAGGGCAGCACAGTGCACAACAGCACAGCATAGGGCAGCACAGTGTACAACGGCATGGCACAGGGCAGCACAGTGCACAACAGCAGAGCACAGGGCAGCACAGTGTACAACGGCACAGCACAGGGTAGCACAGTGTACAACAGCACAGCACAGGGCAGCACAGTGTACAACGGCACAACACAGGGCAGCACAGTGTACAACAGCACAGCACAGGGCAACACAGTGTACAACAGCACAGCACAGGGCAGCACAGTGTACAACAGCACAGCACAGGGCAGCACAGTGTACAACAGCACAGCACAGGGCAGCACAGTGTACAACAGCACAGCACAGGGCAGCACAGTGTACAACGGCATGGCACATGGCAGCACAGTGTACAACAGCACATCACAGAGCAGCACAGTGTACAATGGCACAGCAAACCAGAATCAAGGAATACATCAGCACAGTGCACAAAAACCAATGGGCAGCAACACAGTGCACCAAAACCAATGGCCAGCACAGAACAACATTATGGACCAAAACCAACAGACAGCATAAGACAACATGATGGACCAAAACCAACAGACAGCATTCAACAACACAGTGCACCAAAACCAATGGGCAGCATTGAACAACATGGTGGACCAAAAAATATAAGAGAACTGGTGGAACAAAATGGGAGCACAGTGCAGACCAGCGTGGAGAAACACAGCAGACCAGAACAACCACTCAGTGTGGAACAACAGCAGAGAATAATCTTACTGTAATACCCAGTCATGGAGCAACACTGCCCATCTCAGCGCGCTCATATAGACAGTTATATAAACAGTTAACCCAACAGGAAAACATACCGTGACAGCACAATGAGCTGGGTACAGCAATGGCACAGCTGTGTGTAATCATAACCCCAGAGCCAACTGTGTACAGTGTTAGGCCTGGTACGTACTCTAAGCTAGGAATGCAAACGCCAATGCAGATTCGGGACACGCACAAGCTCTTTGCTGATATTCCAAATGCACGTTAACCGGCCTCTTTCAGCCCTATCTGAGGTTATACAACGCTAATCCACGAGGCTGCAGCCCAGGCTGATCTAATTTTTCGAAGCATCGGAAATAATCCCCGCTTCGTTTGTAGTGCCCTTGGTTGAACAGTGTTTACATTCAGCCCCTCTAATAGAAGCGTGCCGAACTGCACCCCACGTCTGCACAGCGTTATGAAATTTAGACGACGCATTTCGCTACGCGAGAAGGCGAGAAACGCCCCTTGCGCTGCTCGGCGCATCGTTGCATGCGTTCCTCCTGTAGAGCACGTAGCAGGTCTTAGAGACGCTGCGCAGTGTGTGAAAAGCAGCACCGCGCGCTTCGGCGTAGCGCGCCACCGCGGGCACAGCGTGGGCCGTACCTGTGACAGAAGGTGAGCCTGTCCATGCTGTCCGTCACCAAGTGGGCGTGGAGCTGGGGGTCCAGCTCCTTCAGCAACTCCGCCTCCAGCTCTGAGTGACAGAACCAAGGCTCCAATCAGTGATGACATATGCATAAAAAGACGCCAGTTTGCTCTTTGTGTATGTCTAAAACAGGGCTGCACCAACACACAGTTCCTTGAGTTCAAGGAGATTTTCAATTCAAGCCGAATTTGGGATGCCTGTTTCTACTAATTAGCAGCACAATGAGATCTCCCGCAGTCGAACAAGGCATGTTGGTGAGATGGTAGATCTCCAGGGACAGGATTGGGCAGCCCTGGTCAGATCGAGGCATGTTTTGTGAGATGGTAGATCTCCAGGGACAGGATTGGGCAGCCCTGGTCAGAACGAGGCACGCTTTGTGAGATGGTAGATCTCCAGGGACAGGATTGGGCAGCCCTGGTCAGAACGAGGCATGTTTTGTGAGATGGTAGATCTCCAGGGACAGGATTGGGCAGCCCTGGTCAGAACGAGGCATGTTTTGTGAGATGGTAGATCTCCAGGGACAGGGTTGGGCAGCCCTGGTCAGAACGAGGCATGTTTTGTGAGATGGTAGATCTCCAGGGACAGGATTGGGCAGCCCTGGTCAGATCGAGGCATGCTTTGTGAGATGGCAGATCTCCAGGGACAGGGTTGGGCAGCCCTGGTCAGAACGAGGCATGTTTTGTGAGATGGTAGATCTCCAGGGACAGGATTGGGCAGCCCTGGTCAGAACGAGGCATGTTTTGTGAGATGGTAGATCTCCAGGGACAGGATTGGGCAGCCCTGGTCAGATCGAGGCATGTTTTGTGAGATGGTAGATCTCCAGGGACAGGATTGGGCAGCCCTGGTCAGAACGAGGCATGTTTTGTGAGATGGTAGATCTCCAGGGACAGGATTGGGCAGCCCTGGTCAGAACAAGGCATGTTTTGTGAGATGGTAGATCTCCAGGGACAGGATTGGGCAGCCCTGGTCAGATCGAGGCACGCTTTGTGAGATGGCAGATCTCCAGGGACAGGATTGGGCAGCCCTGGTCAGAACGAGGCATGTTTTGTGAGATGGCAGATCTCCAGGGACAGGGTTGGGCAGCCCTGGTCAGAACGAGGCATGTTTTGTGAGATGGTAGATCTCCAGGGACAGGATTGGGCAGCCCTGGTCAGAACGAGGCACGCTTTGTGAGATGGTAGATCTCCAGGGACAGGGTTGGGCAGCCCTGGTCAGAACGAGGCATGTTTTGTGAGATGGTAGATCTCCAGGGACAGGATTGGGCAGCCCTGGTCAGAACGAGGCATGCTTTGTGAGATGGCAGATCTCCAGGGACAGGATTGGGCAGCCCTGGTCAGAACGAGGCATGTTTTGTGAGATGGTAGATCTCCAGGGACAGGATTGGGCAGCCCTGGTCAGATCGAGGCATGTTTTGTGAGATGGTAGATCTCCAGAGACAGGGTTGGGCAGCCCTGGTCAGAACGAGGCATGTTTTGTGAGATGGTAGATCTCCAGGGACAGGATTGGGCAGCCCTGGTCAGAATATTTTTATAAAATCTCACCGATCTTGCGGTGCAGCCCGTCGGCCCTGAAGTCTCGGGAGAACTTCTCCATGTAGCACGCAAAGCTCCAGTACGTGTCCACCTCAGAGTCCAGCACCTCCAGGAAGCGGCTGCAGAGGTCATTCATCCCCTGGGCATAGCTGACCTCTGACACCCAGGCCAGCCCAAGACAACCAGGTACACACACACGCACATGCACATGCACGCGCACATGCACATCCGCACACGCACACACACGCACGCGCACACACACGCATGCACACGCACGCACGCACACACACACACATGCGCGCACACACACACGCACATACACACCCACGCACAGACAAAAGAGTCAAAAGTGTACACACCCATATGGCCCCTGGCATAGCCTGAGGTTCCTCTTCCCAAAGCTCATAACAGTCATAACAGGACAGCTTTGTGCGCCATTTGACATGGCGAATGCACAGCCGTGTGAAAAAGCATCAAGGAAAAGATCAACAACTGAGCCATCGTCTGCATTTTTAACCTTTATCATTTTTTCCTGTCACTACCACCAGGGGGCTCCAACCACCAGGGACTCCAGCAGCGGTCAGCTTGTTAAAACTCAGGCTCTGGATCAAGTATTCATAATATGTTCCATTAAAACCTGAGGTAGAGTGTTTCAAAGAGCAGGGACAAGGACAAGGACTTAAGACATGGGGGACAGGGACGAAACTTCACCTGGGTGAAAAGCAGCATATGTGATAAGAATGTCTCTCAGGACCAAAAGGTTGCCGGAGCCCTCTCCACTGCAAAAGAAAACAAAATTAGAAACAAAACAACCTCCTTTGAGAAGAAATGCGTCACGCACTAAATGTGCGCTGCCGCGTGTCAAATCTCTCCGATTACAAAGCTCAAGTACCGTTACAACGGTATGAAACGCCTCGATAGTTCACAGCTGCTGACCCTCTCCATTCCAGAGTCAAGAGAAGTAAGGCCCGTTAAAGCGAGAGGCATTTACAAGACCCCCATTGTCAACGATTTTCTGAAATATGCAACACATTCGCCAAATCCTCAAAAGTCACATGATCACGCAGAACTAGCGAAAGGGCTGCGAGCAACGTACGCACTATTAAACTGGTTTCTGTATTCACAGCGAATACTGACAGACATTGTCTCCGTCAGTATCATCAGTCTATCTTTGCCAATGTGACTAACCAGTGTGGCCTCTCAGAAAGTGTGTTTGCCCTCATTTGCATTTCAGGTAAACGCAATCATACCAAGGCAAGGCCCGAGACAGACCTTTCTTCCATCTTATTTGCACAACTCGATATGATGTGGCCTATAGCCACAGCTCCAGGTAACGAGAGACGTGTGATATATCTTATCTCTGTTTAAAGTGCACACAAGCAAACAGGAACCTGCTGATGTGTTTTTAAAAAGCTGTGCTGGGCTTATTGCCAACACCCTTCTAAGGACACCTTGTCTTCTGTTGAGTTTAAATCTCCCTTGTGTGCAAACACACTGGGCAAAAACCACGTTGTGCATTAAGATGTGGGATGTCGGCCAGTTGATTACATCATAGGCCTGTGGCACAGTTGTGCAGCTCCTATTGAAGCCCTAATACTGCCAATCACTCACTGCACAGGAAGGGCTCAACTTAGTTAACACTTTAAGAGAGACAGCAGCTCAGCTTTCATAAGATTCGATACATGGGCCTAGAACAGACAAAACTCGGACAAGATAAAATTGAGATATGAGAAGAATTCTCTGCCCCAGCAGGAGCATTTCATTTATTCACCCCTTAAATCACACGTTAAGTAAAACCCAAAAAATACATCTTTTGTAAATGAATGGTACTTTAACATAGTCACCCCATTCTGTTCGCTTTACAATAAAAAACTATATTAAGATGTATGTATGTATATATGTATGCATGCATGCATGTATGTATTTTATGCATGCATGCATGCATGTACAGTATGTATGTATGCATGCATGCATGTATGTATAGTATGCATGCATGCAAGTACAGTTTGTATGTATGCATGCATGTATGGACAGTATGTATGTATGTATGTATGTATGTACAGTATGCATGTATGTATGTATGTACAGTATGCATGCATGCATGTATGTATGTATGTTTGTATGTACGTATGTATAGTATGTCTGTACGTATGTATATATGCATGCATGCATGTATGTACAGTATGTATGTATGTATGTGTATGTACAGTATGTGTGTGTATGTATGTATACAATACAATACAATACTTTATTGTCCCCAAGGGGAAATTTGTTTTCACAGTTTGCCTTGCAGCCTCACATAAATACATAGATACATACAGTACAGTATATACATATAACACACATATAATAAATACATAGATACATACAGTAATAAATACCTAGATACATACATATAATACACCTGACATTCAGCGAGGCAGTTTGTTCAGCACCTCGGTAGCAGAGGGGACAAAACTCTTTTTAAAACGGGCCCGTTTCCAGGTCAGAGACCTGTACCTGCGGCCAGATGGAAGGAGTGAGAAGAGTGGGTTGAGGGGGTGTGTGGGGTCGTGCGCTATGGTGAGTGCTCTGTGTGTTAGGGCTTTGTTGTTGAGCTCTGAGAGGTTTTGGGTGGGAAGTTCAATGATTTATGAGGTCGTTGTGTGATGTGTGATGCGGGTGAGTTTGTTCCTGTTTGTGGCAGTTAACATGGTGAAGAAACAGGGTGAGCAGTAGAGTAAGATGGGCTGGATGATGCTTTTGTACAGTAGTGACAGAAGGTGAGGTGCAACAGAAAGTGCTCTTAGTTTCCGTATGACTGAAAGTCTTTGCTGGCTGCGTTTATGGATGTCAGTGGTGTATCTCCAGAGTGAGTCTGAGATATTTGAAGAAGTTAACCAGTTCAACAGTTTCATTATTGATACATGTGGTCTTGTGGACTGTATGGTGTGGACTGGGGTTTGTGATGACCATTTCTTTTGTCTTGGCAATATTTATCTGAGGGTAGTTGTCTGTGCACCACTGTGTGAAGTGGGATATGGAGTGCTGGTAGGCTGTAACCTAGTTATTATCATTGAGGAGTGCAAGTATGGCTGTGTCATCAGAGTATTTGAAGTATGTGGTGATGGGTGAGGGGCTGGTGCAGTCGTTGGTGTAGAGTGTGTAACAGGAAGGGGCTCAGCACACAGCCCTGTGGGGCTCCGGTGTTGGTGATGATGGTGGAAGATCTTACTGTGCAGACTCTGACAGCTTGTGGTCTGTTGGTGAGGAAACTGTGAACCCAGTGGATGAGGAGTAGAGCGACGTTGAGGTGGTGGAGTTTCCTGTATGTATGTATGTATGTGTATTTACAGTATGCATGTATGTATGTGTATGTACAGTATGCATGTATGTATGTGTATGTACAGTATGCATGTATGTATGTATGTATGTGTATGTACAGTATGCATGTATGTATGTGTATATACAGTATGCATGTATGTGTATGTACAGTATGCATGTATGTATGTGTATGTATGTATGTATGTATGTGTATGTACAGTATGCATGTATGTGTATGTACAGTATGCATGTATGTATGTGTATGTGTTTGCTTATCCTGATAAGGTGCTGTTCTAACACATGGACCACAGCCTGGTATTGAATCTGGACAGTGGTCAGCCGCATGTCCATCTGTAGTGATATTCATTTTTGAATGAGGAATCCATGTGTTTTCGCCACAGTGGCCTTCTAGGTGACCAAATCGCTATTATGATAAATGATGCTGAGGATGAATATTACAATATAACACGCGTTTAGCTTATTCTGGCGTGGTTTTGCCCTTCTCTGCAGTGCATTCTGGGACTGTTAATGGGGGTGGTGAGGGGCACTCACAGGTAGTAGGCCAGGTCTCGGTCGGTCCGCGGGACGTCCTTGTCGATGATGCGTACGGCCTCCTGCAGCTCCTCCAGGTCAAAAGCGACCCGCTCAAAAACGACCTAAACCAACGTTTGCACAGGCGACACGAGGCAAAAGCAGGAAACGTACACACGATCGCAACGACAGCAACAAGAGACGCGCGTTAGCGGGAGAGCACCTGATACGGGACGTGAGGTCACCCCCTTATGCAATAAGAGCACCATTGGGACCCTTTGCAGTGGACCTTGGTCCTTAGCTCAGCGGGCTAATAACATCTCTTAGGTGGAGCCAATGGCAGTGTAAGGGTGGCTCACACCCACAGTAGAACTGCCGCCTAGACTGATTTTCCTCATACATTCAGCGTTCATGAAGCGTTAAACTTGCAGCATGCATGTCCTGTCAGTAAGAATAAGGCATACTTGTATTGGACATTTGGTGATATCCTTTGGTTTGAAAATTTAAATTCAATGAGATGCTGGAGAATGTCATTATGTAAAGTGTAGTACGATGCCAAATTGATTTCATTTGTTTTCTTAATTTGTTTCAAGAAAACAAATGAAGCCGTAGTTGAAAGCATGCATGTATGTATGTATGTGTGTGTGTGTATATATATATATATATACATACATATATATATGCGCTTCCTTTAATTAGGCTACCATGCTGAGCATTTTTGGACCGGCTGGCTGATTTACCTGTGCCTGCAGTTCCAGGAAGGACAGTCTCTCCCTGACCTCCTCGCTCTGCTCTTGGCACAGTTCCTGAGCCGCCTTCTTCCTTTGCTCATAGTACTTCACCGCGGCAACCAGCTCGGCTACAGTAGAGCAGGGGGGGCAGGGAGCGGCGTGTCAACACAGCTGAGACTGAGGAAGCGCGAGCTTGGTGTGGCAGAAGGAAAAGCAGGCAGAGGGGACGCATACAGATGCTCACAAAAAACTTTCACACTTCCTTCAGTCTCCAAGACACTCACAAACTTGTTTAGATTCAGAGATACTGCACTCAGTGTTCATATACCACTGTCAAATTACAATTGCAGTCAAGCAGAAAATGGGCAGATTCAGACTCATTACTGAGCAAAATTACATTTTGTACAAAGGATAAGAAAAAGAGAGAAAAAGACTTTTAAATGGCCAGCCGTTATGGTGGAGGAGGAAGGAGGATACGTTGCTATGGCGACGGAAGGACAGAGCGCGTGGGAAAGGAAAAGCGCACGGGCGTGGCGGTAAAACCGCGAGCCGCTGCGGCAGTCACCGTCGGTGCCGTTCAGGCGCAAGCGCACGCAGCCAGGAAGCAGCCGCTGCCACTTCCTCTTCATGACCCGGTACCGCACCGCCAGCTGCTCCTGCAGCAGGGGGCGCTCCAGAGCGGTGGAGCTGCAGGGGAACATGCCGAACAGGAAGCGCCACGCCTGTGCGCGCTCAGAAGGGGACACGCCCCCTGGGGAAACAGGAGAGGGAGGAGACGCGTCATGTGCCAGTTATCCAAGGGGGGGGGGGGCTCCCAAACTTGTGCCTGAGAAACCCCCCCCCCCCCAACTCAAAAAAAAGGTTCACGGTCGACTCCTAAATCCAACATTCATTACAGGCTATTTAACAAACCAATGCACAGCTAGTTCAAACTGTGAAGGGTCATTCAGTAAAAATAAAATAATACTTTTGAAAATAAATACACTGCCGGGTCTCAGGAGGATATTATAAATCTATATAATACATGCAGCTATTTATGGCAGAAATATGCAATAATTACAATGATCACAGCATAACCGGGGTGATATGCAATAATTACAATGATCAAACGAGACAACGCCCTGGATCTCCAACAGCGGTTACATATTCAAAGAAATTGAAAAGAATTCAAATAAGAGAGCAATGGGTCAGTAGAGGGGAGGTCAGCTTGATATATGTCACAAATGTTTTATGTGATGTATATCCTATGTATATAATATGCATTAGTGAGCTCTCATACAGGAACAAAAAGCTACGTGAGGGGAGAGACAAGGCCTGCGACGTACACACAGCAGCCGAAGAATGCTTCCTGCCGGGAGCTTTATCCCTTTTCCTTATGACCACAGTCAGGCGTTTATGTAACCTCTGGGCACATGATCTCACAAAGCCTCGCTGCCTATCGTGTCACGGATGTAAGGAAACACTGATCCAATTCACACGCTGGCATCTGAGGGAGGGAGGGAGGGGGGGAGAGAGAGAGAGAGAGAGAGAGAGAGCGAGAGAGACAGAGCAAGCAAGAGAGAGAGAGAGAGACAGAGAGAGAGAGCAAGAGAGAGCGATAGAGCGAGAAAGCAAGAGAGAGAGAGTGAGAGAGAGAGAGAGAGAGCAAGAGAGAGCGAGAGAGCAAGAGAGAAAGCAAGAGACTTTTTGACTTTTAAGGTCTGCTTTATTCACCATTCTACCAATCTTCACAAGACCTCAAAAGCCATTTTTTCAAGACAAAGAAACCCCAACCCCATGACCTACACAAAACCCCAGGCACCAACAAGAAAACCAAAACATTCACTGAAAGAAAAAACAGAAACCAAAAAAAGATAAACAAAAAAATAAAAATGAAGAAACCAAAACACTCAATTAAAAAAAAAGAAGAAAAAAAATAAATAAATAAAAGCAAGAGAGAGTGAGAGAGCGAGCAAGAGAGAGACCGAGAGAGACAGAGAGAGAGAGCGAGAGAGAGAGAGAGAGAAAGAGCAAGCGAGAGAGAGAGTGAGAGAGCGAGCAAGAGAGAGAGCGAGAGAGAGAGAAGCGCGTAGCAGGATTCCAGAAACAAAGCGCAAGACAGGAGTGGAGTAGCGCACCAGGGTTATGTATCCGCGCTTGAAAACGAGAGGTTGCAGGCTTGATTCCCAAATGGAGAATCAGCAGTACAGTATAACGGGTGGAGAACTGGGATCGTAATTGAGTAAAGCATCCAGCTGTATAAATACATTTTATATAAAATAGGAAAGCGTGCAAGTTCCTACAGACAAGACCATCTCATAGTTGCCTAAATACAAATATTAAGCAGCCTTCCAGCAGGTCCATGGGTGAGCAAACTCTTTCCCACCCCTCAAGAGCCAGACCCCTCCCTACCACTGATCTTGTCATTATCTCCCTCCTCATTCCTCTTTTTGTCAATTTTTCCATTTTTTCCCCTCCTCGTTTGACTGAAGATTTTTTCTAATCTCAGCAAATCACAAACACAACAGAAAGAAATAAACCAGAAAAAAAAAAAAATATATATATATATATATATATATATAATAAGATGCATTAAGTATAAATGTGTTGTAATCCCCAACACCAGAATATCTACAACCAAGACTGAAGGCACAACAGGATGAAAGATGTGATCTGATATTGACTTGTTTGATGGACCAAAGTCCAACATGACATTCCACAGACGTCCCATGAGCACAGAGAATGGATGGTTTAAACACACAGATAAGACCACTGTTGCGTCAGTGATCAAATGTAGGACATATGCTGTGTGTGTGTGTGTGTGTGTGTGTGTGCATGCAAGCGTATGTGTGTGTCCGTGTGCGTGTGTGAGTGTGTGTGCATGTGTGTCTGTATGTGAGTAAATACTGGTCCAGTACAAAAGTGCACGAATGCGTATTTGTACTCTGCGAGGTGAAAACTGCATTAGCTTCTTTAATAACTGTACAGTTGCAGATGCTTCATATCTGAACCTCATGATCTTCCCGAGTTTCCCACAAGCCTCAAAGGGCCCAACCGCGTCCTTGCCGCACACCGTAGAGCCCCACACTGCAGAGCCGAACACGGTAGAGCCGCACACGGTAGAGCTGCACACCGTAAAGCCTCACACCGTAGAGCCGCACACCGTAGAG
Organism: Anguilla anguilla; assembly: GCF_013347855.1. Taxonomy (NCBI): domain Eukaryota; kingdom Metazoa; phylum Chordata; class Actinopteri; order Anguilliformes; family Anguillidae; genus Anguilla; species Anguilla anguilla. Next base: position 85,072,809 of record NC_049201.1, read on the forward strand.
CTGTCACACCGTAAAGCCGCACACGGTAGAGCCTCACACCGTAGAGCCGCACACCGTAGAGCTGCACACCGTAGAGCTGTCACACCGTAAAGCCGCACACCGTAGAGCTGTTACACCGTAGAGCTGCACACCGTAGAGCTGCACACTGTAAAGCTGTCACACCGTAGAGCCACACACGGTAGAGCCTCACACCGTAGAGCCGCACACCGTAGAGCTGCACACTGTAAAGCTGTCACACCGTAGAGCCTCACACCGTAGAGCCGCACACCGTAGAGCTGCACACTGTAAAGCTGTCACACCGTAGAGCCACACACCGTAGAGCTGCACACCGTAGAGCTGTCACACCGTAAAGCCGCACACCGTAGAGCCGCACACCGTAAAGCTGTCACACCGTAAAGCCTCACACCGTAAAGCTGTCACACCGTAGAGCCTCACACCATAAAGCTGTCACACCGTAGAGCCTCACACCGTAAAGCTGTCACACCGTAGAGCCTCACACCGTAAAGCTGTTACACCGTAGAGCCGCACACCGTAGAGCTGTCACACCGTAAATCCGCACGCGGTAGAGCCTCACACCGTAGAGCCGCACACCGTAGAGCCTCACACCGTAGAGTCGCACACTGTAAAGCTGTCACACCGTAAAGCTGTTACACCGTAGAGCCTCACACCGTAAAGAGCCTCACACCATAGAGCTGCACACCGTAAAGCCACACACCGTAGAGCCGCACACCGTAAAGCTATCACACCGTAGAGCCGCACACCGTAAAGCTGTCACACCGTAGAGCCTCACACCGTAGAGCCACACACCGTAGAGCTGCACACTGTAAAGCCTCACACCGTAGAGCCTCTGTTTGATCTGTTTGCGCGTTCCTGCTTAGGGGCGTGCCAACGAGCTAGGCACCAGGCGCCTGCAAGACCGGTCTCTCTCAGCACCGTCCGTAAGCTCGCTGCTCCCCCCCCTCCCCCCTCCCGTATCGCTGCGGGGGGGACCCGTCACCTGACTGCCGCCTGACTCAGGAACTGGGCCGCGGACGGACCAGCCGTCAGGGACATCCATTCGAAACGGCTCCGCGGACCTGCCCCCCCCACCCCCACCCCATTCTCCTCGCTGCGCTGGAGGAGCAGTAAACAGGCTTGGCAGCGGCCAGAGCGTGACCAATGAGAGATCGGGGAACAGATGAACGCTTCATTGGGTTCATGTAACGCAGAGTCGGGGGGCAGGCAGCCCTGAGGAGGCACAACCCCATAGATTTTAACGGCACCTCTGGGCGGTCATCTCCTCTTGCATCGACAGTTGGCCCTCATATTGACAGTTGGCATCACGGCCAGCCCAACCCAATGGCTGACATAAGTGACTGCTTAGGGACTTGCGATCGCCAGGGGACCCCCTAATTATTCTGAAATCTATATATCATTTAAAATTGAGTGGGGGGGGGGGGGGGGGGGGGGGGACCCAAATTAAATCATGCTTAGGGCCCCTCAAACGAGGCTGGTGAAGTCTGGACCTTCATTAAAGTCTCCTGTTTTCCTTTACCTTTTTCCCTTTGATTTTGTCTTTGCATTTATCTTCATTTTTTTATAGCATATCCTTTGTGAAAAGTTTTTTCTCAAATACACCGAGCAAATAAATTTGGTATTATTCAGCTATACTTGCAAATGTATCTGGAACTTTCTGTCACTCTAACTCTTCACTAGAGACACTGTCTACATGTTCAGGTCAAGATGTTCTTCTTCAGTCTAGCTTTTACAGCCAACTCATGTCAAAATGCAAAATAAATGGGAGTTCCCATTAAAAAAACATTATAGAAATAATTTTGCTGGATAAAAGCATCTACTAAATTAATGTAATGTAATGCAATGTAGTAATTAAGGTTTCAGATGCACAATAAAGATAAAGAAGGAATACAGCTTTATGGGACATGGGGCAGGAACCCTCTGTATACAGTCCTAGGATACGTTCAGCAGTCAAAAAAATCATAAACATTGAAAGTATAGCCTGATTGAGTGAATCCAGATTTGAAGTCAATGTACTGCTAAAAAATAGAATGCATTAAACATGCAAAGCGACCGGGCATTTTAATGTACTCTGTGTCTTCCGCATAGGCTACTTGTCCTTGACAAAACAAAATAGGTGAGTTTGAATTGCGTAGCTATTCTCGCGTGGACATGCATTTTAAACAGAAGGCTTGGGAAATATGAACGGGCGAAAGGAGCAGTTAGATAAAGACTTAAGACTCAAACATTCTAGTAGGCTACAGTTACAATGCATAGTATCTAGAAATTTGCAGTTGGGAGCGAGAGTCTTTTAAGGAGAACATGGACCATGCAGGAGAAAAAAAAAACACTGAATACGCCGGCAGAGTAAATTTCACAAATGAACTGATGTGCAACAAGAGAACCGGATAAGCTCGGTATTTTAAGATTGGATTCATTTTCAAATAACTTTAGGTAAACTTAAATCCTTTATCGCGGCAAGACATTAACTTAGCTCTCAGTGACACCGTTAAAACCCTAGCTGGTGAGCTCAAGACATCAAATAGACTTGCCGTTTTTCACGATGTACGCCCGCAGCCTTGACTCGTCCACTCTCCCTTCCGCGTCCATAACCCCAGGTAACCCAAGCGGAGGAGTCTTCCCAGGGATAGGAGTGGATGTTGATGCTCCTGCAAATTGCTTCGCTGGCGAGTCGTTTTCCTTAGTTCTTGCGTCCCTTCCATCGTATCCAGTCACGGTGTTATTCATTTCCACCAAATGTTTTACTCCGGCACCCGCTTTTGCGTGGGCACCCACGTGCGAGCGACAGAACCCTCCTTTCTCCTTTGGTTTCCACCGTTTCCCGCACAGTCAAGCGCCGGTCTTAAAAACTTGCAAAGTAAATCTGTTTGTTTGTTTTTTGTGACATTATTGCAACCGCTTTAGACTGCTTGCCATCCAACTTCTAAATGTCTCTGACTGTCCGGGGTAGTTTGTCCTGTCTAGAAGTCCATTTGGCTTGTGTCTCTCAAATAGAACTCATTACGAGTACATTCTACCCATTCTCATCAGCCAACAACTGAGGGGCTCTTACAATCCTGTGCTGTCCATATACTGGAAATCCCGACCCCCGCCACCCCCGCCAAATCATATGACTGGAGCCTTACTACGTTGATCCTCTCATCCGAGTTCAAAGCCTGGTTTACGTTCTGTGGCTGCATAGTCCTTTCTGCTGCGGTTTACCCCCTCTTGTGGTTGTCCAGCCTATATATGTATCAGGGCAGCCTGTTCCTGGGAAAGTAATGAACTTCATTTGGATTTATACTGAGATTTTCCCAGTTGAAGAACCACAGTAAAAGCAACGAAGCAGTAAAGATGTTAGCTAGAACCTATGCATATTATTCTGCATCTTTAATTAAAGGAAGGTTTGCCGAGTCTTTTTTAGTTTCATATATTCCCTTTCTTCAATAGATTTTGATTAAAGTATCTGTCATCATCGCAAACACAAGTTTTATAACTAGAAGAACACTTTTGAAGCAGAATTGTCGAGTATCTCTCTTACTCGGGTCAGTTTAATTGTCTTCAGTATAATTTGTACAATGCAATTAAAATGAGTTATGTTGCACAACATTTTCAGCATTTCAGCAGCGGCCAAAATTGCATGGTAAAACACAAACGCCATATTATTAATAGCAGTTCTCTTATAAGCATACTTGGCAGTCAAGAGTTTTTACCATCTCTATAAAGCAATTAAAAAACATGAAATTAGCAGTAAGAGAGATTTACTTCTGACTGAATTAAATATCTAGTGATGAAACTCCAGCGGCCACCCTCAGGGCTCCGGTGGTAATCCCAGTGCTGATTTCAGATGAGAATGTACCGTAGCACGGCCTGCCAATGGCCACCCTCAGGGCTCCGGTGGTAATCCCAGTGCTGATTTCAGATGAGAATGTACCGTAGCACGGCCTGCCAATGGCCACCCTCAGGGCTCCGGTGGTAATCCCAGTGCTGATTTCAGATGAGAATGTACCGTAGCACGGCCTGCCAATGGCCTCAGGGTTCGAACACCCCCGGACTACAGCCCTAGCCGCCTGATGACATACCTGACATGCCAAATAGATGGGGCGACACAGCTCAGGAGGCAAGAGCGGTTGTCTGGCAGTCAGAGGGGTTGCCGGTTCGATCCCCGCCCTGGGCGTGTCGAAGTGTCCCTGAGCAAGATACCTAACCCCATAATTGCTAAATGGACTGCATTTATATAGCGCTTTTATCCAAAGCGCTTTACAATTGATGCCTCTCATTCGCCAGAGCAGTTAGGGGTTAGGTGTCTTGCTCAAGGACACTTCGACACGCCTAGGGCGGGGTTTGAACCGGCAACCCTCCGACTGCCAGACAATCGGTCTTACCTCCTGAGCTATGTCGCCCCCAATTGCTCCCAATGAGCTGATTGGTACCTTGCATGGCTGCCTTTCAGTGTGTGTGTGTGTGTGTGTGTGTGTGTGTGTGTGTGTGTGAATGAGGCATTAATTGTATCCAAAGCGCTTTGGATAAAAGTGCTATATAAATGCAGTCCATTTACCATTAGATGCTTAATTGTGAAGTTTTTACCACATTACTCCTCACAAATAAATCTGAGACAGAGCACCCCAATGAACATTCATTCTCACAGAAACAATTTCATGTATTTTTCTTACGGTTTATTTATTTATTTACTTCTACCACTTTTAAACCAAAAACAGGTTTGCAGTAAGCTGGCAAACCATCCCATTTACAACCAAGCAGTCAGTGTATGTAAATTAGAACCAGACAACATTAGCCAACATTCCACAACTCCCACTCAGCAGAAATCCAGAGCAATTTGTACAATTGTTTCCTTTTTACACAATAACGCTTTATACATTAGGCCATATAGCGATGCAATTCACATAGTTACTGTGCTCAAGGGAGAACGGCAGTGCTCTACCTTGGAACTGAACCTGCAACCTTTGGCATGGGAGCCCAGCTCCCATGAGGGAGAAGACTCATTAGATTTCACTACATTTCTGCATGTAACATAAGCAACAGTTAGGGCTTTTAATGCAGATAATCAAAAGTCAATCACACGGAAACATATCACAGAATAGAAAATCAAGTCGTCTTTGTCAGTGGTTAGTCACAAATTGTGAATTTTCCTGATCTTGACACGAGAATGCCTTGCGACAAATTGGCAGCCTGTCCAGGGTGCGTGCCTGCCTCTCGCCCAATGCACGCTGCGATAGGCTCCAGCAATTCCCCCTTCCCCTTTATGAATCCTCAGGTGGTTTGTTAATGAAGATGCGCATCTATAACACTTCCCACAATGAGTACATTTGAAGGGCCCTTCCCCTTTATGAATTCTCAGGTGGTTTGTTAATGAAGATGCATATCTATAACACTTTCCACAATCAGTACATTTGAAGGGCTTTTCACCGGTATGAATTCTCAGGTGTGCATTTAAATGACATTCATATATATATAACACTTACCACAATGAATACATTTGTGGGGCTTTTCACTAGAATGAATTCTCAGGTGTTGCTTTAAGCTAGGTTTTTGGCAAAAAATCCTTCCCACAATCAGTACATTTGAAGGGCTTTTCCCCTTTATGAATTCTCAGGTGGTTTTTTAATGAAGATGCATATCTATAACACTTCCCACAAAGAGTACATTTGAAGGGCCTTTCACCGGTATGAATTCTCAGGTGTGCATTTAAATGACATTCAAATATATAACACTTCCCACAATGAATACATTTGTGGGGCATTTCACCAGAATGAATTCTCAGGTGTTGCTTTAAGCTAGGTTTTTGGCAGAAACACTTCCCACAATGAATACATTTGTGGGGCTTTTCACCAGAATGAATTTTCAGGTGCTGATTTAAATTATATTTGATGTTAAAGCACTTCCAACACTGAGTACATCTATAAGGCTTTTCACCTGTACGAATTATCAGGTGTTTATTTAGACTAGATCTTTTTTGGAAACACTTCCCACACTGAGTACATTTGTAGGGAGTGTCACTTGTATGAGTTAAGTAAACTGGACATTAATTCAAAACACTTGCCACACTGAATACATTTGAATGACTTTTTGAATTTTCAGGTGTTCAACAAACCCACATTTATACCTGAAACCCCTCGTACACTTAGTACAGTCGTAGGATGCGTCACTTGTATTATTTCTCAGGTGTGCCTTTAAACTAGATGCATATCTAAAACCCTTCCCACAATGGACACATTTGCAGGGCTTTTTACTAGCATGAGTTTTCAGGCGTTCGTTTAAATCAGATTCATTCATATAACACCTCCCACAATCAATGCTTTTGCAGGGCTTTACACCTGTATGGATTCTCAAATGTTTTTTTAAAACACTTCCAAGGCAGAAACCCTTTCCACATTGAGTACATTTGTAAGGCTCTTCACCTGTATGAATTTCCAGGTGTTTATTTAAACTAGATCAAACACTTCTCACATTGGGTGCATTTGTAGTGTGTGTCACTTCTATGACTCATCATGTGTTGATTTAAAGGACTAGGCTGATTGAAAGACTTCACACACTGAGAGTGTATCAAAGATTCCTTACTGCTATTCATGAGATCACTCACTGAACAGTCACTGGATTCATACTTAATTTGATCGGATTTAATATCAACACGTTTATTATCTTGCAGGTCCAAGTCCTGCTCTGTAGCCTCCTTCGTCATCATCATCATCATCATCATCATCATCATCTGTCTCTGTTTTCATTGGGTCAGGATGAAAACTGGCTACATATCCCAGCTCTTCATTGTCCAGGCTCTCGGTCTTAATGAGATCCACAGTGCGGTTGGAACCCAGATCAGTTTGTTTTTAGCAGTGATGTGTGTGTGTGTGGCGTACGTCACTCTCCCCACCGTGTGCCCTAACCAAGAGGCCAAAACCAGACTTCGTTTTTGAAGCTCATTTCCTGGTGTTGTAGTTCCTGGTTGCTCACTAGCGCCACTACGGATGGCTCCAGTATAGGTGTTTTCATATCCGGTTTCCATGTAAGTCTACGGTACAAATGCAATCAAAATACAAAGTCAATAATTTTTTCTCACAAGAACAAATAGTCATAATAGGTGTATTTTATTCGTCTTATGACTGTCCATGGGTCGATTTCATGATTTATTGCGTCATTTGGGCACAGTGCCAATATTTGTTCTGGACCAATGAGGTACAGCTTGCGTCACTTCCGGATTACTGCAAAGGTCTCAGCTACAGTAGGGGTTACAGTCTATGGTCACTGGGGTGGGCGGTGGCGCCTCTTGGCCTTGACATTGCGGCTCCGGCTACGGTCCGCCTGTGCTAAGTCTGAAAATGCAGGCATCCCATTTCGTGGTGATTTCATTATGGCGTATGCTATTTACAGCTGCACTAGACGACCATAAAATAATCCTCCTCTTAAGTTTTTTGGTAGCCGAGTCATTTTTACTATTTCCTTTAGCCTACTTAACAAAATAATTACTTGGCAGAAAGCGTAATCAGCTTGCTATATTTGGTGGTCCAGTAGTAGCCTATGCTAAAACAGTTCGCAACTTCGGCTACCAAGCAATTTGACTAGCTAGCTAACCTTAACCGAACATTCAATCTGTCAGACGTGTTTGGCGGCTTGTCAGTCGTGTACATTCCGTAAATGTCTACCTGGGCCATGCTTCACGCATGTGACAAAGCTACTATAATCCCGATTTTGGGATAAACACTTTTTCAGTTTCACGAAGCGAATTAAGAGTCCCAAGGTTCATTTGCTGAATATACAACACACGATGAAATCACACACACAGAATTTAACGAAATTAACCATCTCGGCATTTAGAAAGGAACATGTTTTTAGCATTTAAGAGACCGACAAGCTAGGCATTTAAGACAGTGGTTCTCAGAATCGGTTCTGGGGGCTCCTTGCGTATATTGGCTTTTCTCCATTGGTTTTGATGATTTACAAGAAAAAAATAATAGCCTAATAATAATGAGAAATTCAACGTAGGCTACATTATTTTTGTCTTCATGCACCAGGTGGAAAACTTGCTGTACAAAGTGCGTTGTCATATTTACACGCCTGCAGATCAGTTATTAAAATACTTGGTAGATTTGTTAATCACCGCTGACAGTGTTAATTTTTATTCGGTAGAAAGTGATTTGCGAATGATCGGTCAGCTAGCGTCACCCAGCAAGTGAACGCCACAAACGGCGATGGAGTAGCTAGTAGTAGCAGGCTCATTAACTGACTGGCGAAAACCTACGACGATAACTTGCTCGGTTAACAGCAGATCTACCAGACAGTTATACGAAAATTAGCCTAGTCAAATCACCAGTAGCCTACACATCCCCGATTGATTGACCATCAGTGTAGTCAATGTTCTTCCCCTGTGGTTCATATTGCTAATGCGTGAGCTAACCACGGATAGCCTACCTAGCTCACTGGCAAGCTGATATGCTAGCTAAGCATATTCGTTTTGCTGAGAAACATAAATTGAAGATAACTGAACATAGCCTAATTGTATTTTTAATGTCATACATATAACGTGATTACATGACACAGTACAGTCACGGATGGAAATTAAACTCCGTAAACATCTGATAATATATTTTAAAACATAACGGCAGACAGTCAGCTAGCCTCGTTCAGGTTGATGGGCTTTTCCGCACCGGACTGTCAATCAAATTGTAAAAATCACAAGACCGCTTAACTCTATGGTTTTGGCTCCAAATCGAGAAAATGGCCGCGCCCGCCATTGAGCTTCAAAACGTGTTTTAGAGACCCACGGAGAGTCAATGGGTGACGTCACAGTAGCTTTGTCCATATTTTTTACAGTCTCTGGCCCTAACGCACTCTACGTCGAGCCCTGGCGTATCACCCTTTGTCTCCGACGCTGCCATGTGGACAGACTGCGCTGTACCGAGTTGCTCTTCTTTCCGTCAGATCCTGTGCAGCACAGTGAGGTTTTGTCGTGTTATCTCAGTGTCCCCTTTTCTCCAAGACCACGTCTACAGTATGGTATAAAGGATTTTAGTTTTACGAATGGGTGTTCTTTATTAAAATTAGGTTGAAAATGGGGACATGAGCCTGGTCGATCCCAGTCCCCAACTGCAATGGAATTTGGAAGCCACGGGGCCGGTATGTTTGAAACTGAGACATTTTGGCACGTATTGGGTTTTGAGAGTACACTTTTCATTAAATGACGCATCCCATAACAATACACACCAGTAAATGCGTACAGTATATTCGTTGTACTGATGTTGTTGAAGGAAAACAGATAACCCCACCCTCAAAGTCGCACAGGTGATGATGCGTTTCTCTCCAACGACAGTGATTACATGCGGAGGGAAGCGACTAATTTTTAAAACCGTATTATAGGAAACAACAGTTATATTCTGGAAATTTTGCGATTTATATGTTGTTATTTGACTATACTGTTGCATTTATGACATTATGCATGAAGAATAAACTGTCAGACTGAAAATATGATTTCTGAAAGATCGCCAAAACAGGTTTGATCTCCCTACCAAACAACAAACTTTAGTCAATTTAGGCTAGTTGTTTCCCAAATGTGTTTTGTGCGCTAACGGGGTATCCAAAAGAAAACTATCGATATTCATTTATAAAAAGACAAAAAAAAAACATACCTAATTCAGTCAGATCACCGCGTTCTACTTCGGGTTGAACGTAACATTTTTTATAACGCCTTCGGTTTTTTTTTTTTGTGCAATAGAAGCAGAAGTCGAATTCGACGAACACGTTTGAAAACTTCCCCGGAAGCTCAACAAATATGGTCACATCACTCAGGAGGATGTGACGTAAACAAACAAGTAGTCTGGTTACCATAGAGTGTACTAAAGAAGAGTAGAAGCACTAATTATCTTTCCTAGGTAAGAAAAAAAAATCCTACCCCACAGAAAAATATATGCGTTTTTATTCGTATTTATTTTACCCTACGTCATATTTTCACGTCCTAGTTGGAGATCTTTATGATGCAATGCACAGCCGAAGCATTTCTATGCGTTTATGGCAGAAAGTTAAAAGAACATGTATTGCTAATATACCACCAAGATGAAAAATATCAAAATACATAATGAAATAACATTTGGACACGTGCAATTGCATCATTCATTTATTTACAATAATTTCACAATTAAATACCATTTATTTATATCCATGTTTTAATTTGAATTCCATACATTGAATGATTCTTCCGTTTTAAATCAGTCGCATAAGCTTCACAATGAAGACAGATTGATTAAATGCCCAATAATATATTAAAACGATTATTATTAAGATGAAGATCATGGAGTATTGCGGCGATCTTTGATAATGAAGATTAAAACTGGGCATAAAAAACGGCAGTAGCCCAATTGCATTTATCGTGCGGTTTGCCGTCATAATTCCGGTTCTGTAAAGTAAACGAGACTGCAACAGGAAGTGGTTTGTTCAAGCAGTTTCTCTGACATTCAAGCTAATTTAGGAAATGAAACCAGTTTGTGAGGTCTGTGGAGAAATGTACAGTATGTGCATTGCAAAATGGTTGCATGAGGGTTAATACTATTGGTCCATCTGAAATCCTATATCACATAACATGACACATAGACCTCCAATCTACATTTGTGCTCTCCTGTGAATGGAAACCATGAGGGGACTCAGACATTAGCATTCCCCATCCAATCAGAGAATGATTTAAGCCTGTCTCAAAAAGCATTTATTAATGCTTTTTGAGACAACATACGAACACTGCACACAGGAAAAGAACATTGCTGCCAGTTCGGGCATCTGCTAACTGAACTAAGCGCTTTGGATAAAAGCGCTATATAAATGCAGTCCATTTACCAGTCCATTTAACTCCAAAATTCGAATTGCGCCGTGTGAGATGTGTCAAACTGTCGAAAGCCTCAACAGCGGGGGCAGGAAAATGACACGGTGACTGTGACCATAGCAAATACCAGCTTCAGCGCGAGGAGGGCATAGAACGGAAGAGGAAGAAGACCGTCTTCACCAGCATCGCTGTCTGGCTCTACAACGAGAAGACGAGAGAAATCTCTCCGGAGAGAGAAACATTTTAAATGTACTTTTCAGGGGTTTCGCCATTTCAAGAGACATTTCAACAGATTTAATTTCTGGCAGAGCTGTAAAATAATATGGATGAATGATTCAATAGGATGATATGACATTATTTGTTATGCAAAGGCGAATTGTGGAAAAATGAATCACTTTGCCAGGGGAATTGATTGTATAGGAATAGATCCCCCATAGCAGAGGTCTGTCTCAACTGAATTCACAGCAGTAAATTAAACGCTTAAATGATATATAGATGTGCATGTTTCATATCACAATTATACACAAAATGTGCATCTCTTACTCTTTAAAGCACTGTGAGGGAATTGCAAAGTTGTTTTGATTGCATTAATTAATCTAAGATGCCTTACAAGGATACCATAAAACAGGAGGGTGAACTCCAACTGGAATGGAACTTCCATCGGACTGCTTTGTAAAGTAGCAGTGCAATCCGACGGAAAACTGCAGTGAAAAATGACAAATAAAAGAAGCAAGTAAATCAGCGTTCAGCTCTACCTGGCGGAGCTGTGGCACTGGCGGTTAGGATTTTCCTAGCGATGCACTCTGGATCACAGACGTGAATCTTTGTTCCGTTGCCATGGTGCTGCTTGCTTTGCCCATTCACCTTACACATCAGAGTGCAGAAGTAGGTATCGGTGTCATTTTTTGTCAGCTCTTTAATGGTGATGGTGGTGTTTTCTGTGCTGGCGTCCTTTTTCTTAACGACTCTTCCTTTCAGCTGACTTAAGCCCTCCACCTCTCTCCACCGTTCCAGTTGCCGAATGTACCACTGGGGTAAACACTGTGAAAATTCATCCCCGGAGTCAGAATGGATCTGACAGCTGAGGGTGATGTTACCGCCCTCTACGGCTTCCACTTGTCCTTCTGACTGTGTCACCCAAATCAAGCAGCAGACCCTGGCTGGCATAAACAGAGACACAGCAGTGACAGATGCTGAAGCAGGAAGCCTACATTACACTCTGGATATAAGGCCCCCTGGTTGGCCGTGCAGCGTAATGGTGCACTGCTGCTGTGCCTTCAAAGTAAAGGTACTGTAACCTGCAGCGCCTCAGGGAATATACAATAATATACCTGGATTATAGAAAGGTAAGAAAGGTTGTCAGCCGTGCATTTCCCAATGCATACGCACACAGCTTAAACTAGTTGGCTTTTCTGTAACTTTAATTCCTTTACAGTCTAAAAGCAACGGCAAATGGAAAGAACATTACCTGAGAATTGGTGCACAAGGATCCAGACGAGAACATGTAGCATCTCTCTAAAACTGGGTGGAAAAAAAACAGGCTGACCAAACAGTGATGAGCAAAAATACACTTGTTTTTGTCTCAAATCAACATCCAGCTTTAACCAGTTAGTCAGTGAAATGCAAGCAACCAGGTCATGCAAGTACAAGCTCACCCTTTGGTGAAAAGATTCCATGGACACATATACTGTACATCAATTCATTATCTATACCCACTTATCCTGAGCAGGGTCGCGGGGCGTGCTGGAGCCTATCCCAGCATGCATTGGGCGATAGGCAGGAATGCACCCCAGACAGGCCGCCAATCTATCGCAGGGCACACACACCATTCACTCTCACACTCATACCTATACATATGGGAAATTTAGAGTCTCCAATTAGCCTACCTGCCTGTCTTTGGACTGCGGGAGGAAACCCGCGTGGACACGGGGAGAACACGCAAACTTCACACAGAAAGGCCCCAAGCCGAGATTCAAACCCACGACCTTCTTGCTGTGAGGCGACAGTGCTACCCACTGCACCACCGTGCCACCTGGCACATATATAGTTAAATGCAAAGATATAGGCACAGTGACATGATTTCTGTTACTTTGGCTTTTCTACTCCGGCACATTGGAAATAAAATATTGAGTATGGGGTTAATGTGCAGGCTGTCAGCTTTAATTTGAGGGTGTATACAGCTGTAACCGTGCATAGGAATTACAACCCTTTTTATAAATAGTCCCCCATTTTAGAAGAGCAAAAGTAATTGGACAATTGGCTGCTCAACTGATTCTTGCTGGATACCAGCTGCATGGCATTGCATCATTAATTCATATACATGACACCTAAATTAAAAGTTTTAGAGTTGATTCTAGGTGTGTAATTTGCAACTGGAGTCTGTTGAGGTTATTAGAACTAGGTGTCAATGCCAGTAAAGTAGGCCATCATGAGGCTTCAGAATAAATTGATCAGAGACATAGCCAAAACATTGGATGTGTCAAAATCAACTGTTTGATACACTGCAAATCCAATGTGCAAGAGTACACAGCCAAAACAAAAATACTATCCCAGAACTTTTGCATTTAACAGAATGAAAAATGGTACAATGCATATGTATAATGATGAAATTTGTTTGTAAATAAGAGACCAATAATACAGGAATGGCTTACCTTTTACCTTCACCGATGCACCGAAAAGATTCAACAGCAAAAGCCTCTGTAAGAATATCCTCCTACACACCTCTCTACTTCTAGCTGCTACATACTTCTCTACTTCTGGCTTCCTGTTACTAGCATAACAGGAAGCCAGAAGGGGTGATGTGGTTTGTGCGCCATCTACTGGAGGGGTGATGTGGTTAGTGCACCATCTGCAGGAGGGGTGATGTGGTCAGTGTGCCATCTGCTGGAGGGGTGATGTGGTTAGTGCGCCATCTACTGGAGGGGTGATGTGCGCCATCTGCTGGTGGAGAGGGAGCGGTTTGGCTGGCCTGCTTCCACAGTGGTTAGAATTTTTCAGTGATTGTTAACTGTTTATATGCTCTACTGTACGTATGTTATTTTACTATGACTAAAAATCTATTTACATAACGTAACGTAACATAATATAACGTAAGACGAGAACAGGCTATTCCTACCACTAAACTGTACTTAATGCTTAGTTTATCTAAACACTAGATAGTATCTAACACTGTATCAAGCCGGGCCTTGAATACCCCCAGTGTTTCTGCCTCCACTACATGTCCAGGCAAACTATTACACACATTGACCACTTTCTGTGTGAAAAAATATTTCCTAATGTCTGTGTGAAATTTACCCTTTTCCAGTTTCCATTTATGCCCCCTCGTTCGGCTAACCGAACTCAACTTGAATAATTTCCTGTAGTTCACTTTGCTCATCCCTTAATAAATTTAAAAGCCGGAATCAAATCTCCCCTAAGTCTCCTTTTACTAAGCTTGAAAAGTCCGAGCATCTCAAGCTTGTCCTCATAACACTTAGGCCTATCTTTTATCCTCGGAATCAATCTGCTTGCCCATCTTTGGACCTTTTCCAGCGCCTCTATATCTTTCTTGTAGTACAGTCTCCAGAACTGCACACAATACTCTAAGTGTGGTCTGACAAGGGTATTGTATTGGGTGAGTATGATCTCCTTAGATTTATACTCAATACTCCTGGCTATGTATCCCAGCATCCTGTTGGCTTTTTTTTGTTTACTGCTACAGCACATTGACCAGACCCTGATAGGCTTTGATCAACTATTACTCCCAAGTCTTTTTCTACATTCTAATTTTGTACCTCCCATGAAGTAATCCTGCCCTATGTTTTATTCCCCACATGTAGAACTTTACATTTAGTTATATTGAATTTAATCTGCCAGGTTTCTGCCCAATTTCTGGATTCTGTTTAAATCTTCTTGGATTACTTTAGTAGATTCCAAACTGCTGGCTAAACCTCCCAGTTTTGTATCATCTGCAAATTTAACTAGTGTACTTTCAATGTCTGTGTCAAGGTCATTTATGTAAAGGAGGAAGAGCAGTGGACCCAGCACTAATCCCTGTGGAACTCCACTTCCCACAATACCCTGCTCAGAGAAGATCCCTCCTACTACTACCCTTTGTGTTCTATCCTGTAGCCAGTTCCAAACCCACTCTGAAATGCCTCCTGTAATTCCTAATGTCCTCATTTTGATAATGAGTTTATTATGTGGTACCTTATGAAGTGCTTTTTGGAAATTTAAGTATGTAATATTGTAAGCCCTGCTCCCATCCAGAAACTTGGTAGCTTCCTCAAAGAATGTCAAAAGGTTTGTCATGCATGACCTTCCCTTGCAAAAACCATGTTGGCTATCCCTTAGGATGTTATTATTTTCGTACAGCTCACTCCTGTTCTAAAACGAATCCCAGCGCCCCATAAACCTGTACCCCTCTTTCCTACAAAAGGATTGTAGCCACGTGTTAAACCTCCAGGTAAAGTTCTGCTTCCCTCTGCTTGCACGTGGTACAGGTAGAATTGCAGAGATGACTACCGTGGAGGTTGTGCTCCTAATCACCTCTGCTAATTCCACAAATGTGTCCTGCAGGACCTCAAACCTGCCCTTACCCATGTCATTGGTCCCTACGTGGACCATGACAACTGGATCCCTTCCTTCTCTGGCCAGGAGCTTGTCCACGCGCTCAAGAAGATCTCCTACCAGGCAGGCCTACCTGGGCACCATATATGGGAAGGCTTGTATTTGTTTGAGTGAACTGCATATGCCTTTAAAAAGATAAGTGCTGTGGTTGCAACCACATTACTAGATGCAAGATTTGCACAATTGTAAATGGTAAATTTCGGCACATTTCCCTGTATGTTTTACCACATTAAGCTTGAGAGGCAAACTTACGGAACTCAGCGTAAGTGCTTGGTTGAGATCTTTCCTGGTTTTGTTACCTGCTGTAGCTAGCAGGATGCTTAACGATGAGAACCAACTGTCCAGTTGCATTTGCCCTACAGTGTACATAAAATATTAAGTGATAAAAATGGGACAGTTCTATATTCTGCTTGCCAGCTGGCAGAATATGCAGTAGTGAAACTGTAAGAACTGGCATCATTTGTTGTTTCAGGATGACATATGATATCAGAACACATTTTGTAAAGCTTACATGGAAATCTTATGTCCCTCAGGAACACCTGAAATGACACTACTACCAATGGCTGTGTATATCACTCAGGAACACCTGAAATGGCACTACTACCTGTGGTATTTGTGGCTCAGTTTATTTTTACAGCTAAATATCTTGAGTGTGATACGGGGTTGCAGGAGGAGGTTCTTATGAGTGTGTAGGAAATTAGCTCAGTTACAAGGCAGGAAGTTGTCTTTTGTTATTAGGATGTGGTACATGATGCACATTTTCAGTCAGACCTGACCAGTTGTTTGGTCGTGTCTTCATCAGCTGCACAAATCGAATAATCTTTTAAGGATTACAGTGAAACAGAATTATCAAAGTGCAGGTATGTATTGATGTGGCTGTGTGCTGATTTTTAAATTATGGGTTGGTAATGTTTCAGGCATTTAGGTGAATGCTACCACCTATTAAAAGCCATAATTTGACAACTATTGGCACAATCTAGATGAAATATTGGATATTTTAGCCTGACATTATGCTCTTTGATTGTGCTGGATTACATTTGATGTGTTATATTGAATACAAATTAATATTATAGTATTCTTTCCATTACCTTGTGAATGAACTGGCACTAATTGACTGCATATTTTGTGTAATACTGTGTTTATATTGTGCAATTAATTCATTCATTCATTTTATTTCTGGCAGGTGATTTAAGTGTTTTTCTTTCTTATGTGGGCTGTTTTCTGAGATGATGGTAGGGACACACTGGTAGAGAGATGTTGTAAACTGAAGTGAACCCAGCAACTGTACAGTTAAACAATCCCAACAAAACAAAGCAGAAAAGCAAAACAAAAACGCTATAACTTATTTTAAATGTTTGGCATCAGTAATTTAGGCTTTTTACTTTACTGACATTTAGCAGATTCTCTTATCCAGTTACTTATAATGAAAACTGTGCAAATATGTGGGATTGAATTGCTGTAGAGGGGGAGAGTATGGTTTCAAGAGAGACAGCACATGCAAGAAGTGCAGACTCAACTGGCAACCTTCTGTATCAACAATTCTGCTGAACATTAAACTGAGTTACACAAACAAGGACAAACCTGTCCTTACGGCCAGTAGATGACATTAAATGAACAAGAGCAGAGAACCACAGACTCCGAAAACAAAAAAGGAAATAAGCTGCACCTAATCAGGCGATAGCCTTGTGTAGGCCTACTGTATTTACTGAGACATTAATAGTCATGTGACTTTAAAATACAGCACAGGGTATTATTAATGAAAGATGAAACATTTTATACATACATTTCAAAAACATAATCTTTGGTATATAAAGTGCAGTATTTTTAAAAATGTTTTTTAATCTTTATCAGTTGTCATGGGTATATATATGTATATTGTTATTTATTGTAGACTATGCTGCAGAACAAATTACCCCAAGGGGATAATAAAGACTCTAACTAATTAACTAACTAACTAACTGACTGACTAACTAACAAGTAGTATGTTACTTTTTTAATGTAAGATTGAAACCCGACACAATGCTCATGCTATTAAACGCTAATGCTGCATATGTATGTGGAATGCTGAAGCCTGTATTCAGTCAACATTTTTGTTTACTGAACAAATAAATGCAGGAAATAGTTTTTCTCCACAAACTCGGTTTAGCAGATTCATGTTCATGATTGCTGAACTCAGACAGCTGTCTGTAAAAAATAGAAAAAAAAAGAAACAGGCATCTAAATTTAATCACAAATCCAAGTTAAGGCCTTCATGTATTGTTCTTTTAAAAAAATCTTTAAATGTTGATCAAAACATGCAGTTGTGTACAATTGTTAAATATTAGCAATAAAAGGCAGTATACTGTGCAGTCTTATACTATACATTGTGTTTGTGTAAACAAGAAAATATGTTTAAAAATATGTATGTCCTTTGTCTGAACAATTGGGGTTTGTTTTACTTGAACCAAATGCCTTCAACCAAACCTGACCAAGCTTTTAACACTTTGTAGAGTTGTGTTGCATTTCACTGTTTCTGCGGTTCAGTTATAAATAACCTGAGTTGAGTTTCTTGAGGTTCAGTACACCACAATGGACTATGTTTACTGTCTTTAAAAGTGGCCCTATATCATGCAACTATTTCTTTCTCTTCCACCAGGCAAGGTCTTCCTCTGCATTCATCTGCAATGAGAACACAGGCTTTATGGTTTTATGCCATCTACTCATATGGTACTGTTTTTATTCTGTTGTTGCTCTTTCAGCTTGTTTACAGGAAGAATATGTCTATTCACAAGTCACATAGTAGAGGCAGAAACCTTTTCAGCTTTTCAAGACCAGGCTTGATATGGTGTTAGACACTAACTAGTCTGTAGGTACTTAGACCACTAGGTACAATATAGTCAGGAATATGGCAAGCATTGTTGGGCTGAATGGCCTGTTCTCATCATTATGTTATGTTAAGAAATGTTAAGAAAGGTCTTTTGTCCATAGTCAAACTGTAACTTACTTTGCTACTCATTATTGAAATTTGGAGAGAGTTCTGAGATTTCACTTTGGTGATAAGTACACACTAAAATCCCTCATTGTTGGCACTGAATGATTCTTGTTCACTTTGACATGAATAAAAGAAAAATGCTAAATTACTTATATTTGTTGAAGCCAAAATGGATTTTATTTGGGTGTCCGTGGTATTCCAAAAAAAAAAAAAAAAAGACACAACTGGCCTTGGTGGTTACAGTGAGCCTATGCTTTTCAGCCAATAATATGTTAAAAGCTCTGTCTTGCCTAATTCAGTCAGGGTGATTGTAGCTACAATATCTGAAAGATGATGGAATCTAGATAATTAAGGGCAAAATAGCAGAGCACAGAACTTTCTGCAGTTGCCTGTGGCATACATGGGGCGGAAGTGCAGTATAATGGGTAAGGCACTGGGCTTGTAACCTAAAGGTCACAGGTTCGATTCTCAGGTAGGACACTGCTGTTGTACCCTTGAGCAAGGCACTTAATCTGCATTGCTTCAGTATATATCCAGCTGTATAAATGAATGCAATGTAAAAAAAAAAAAAAAAAAAAGTTGTATAAGTCGTTTTAAATATGATCATCTGATAAAGGCCTGTAATGTAATATTCAAATTTATTTTGAAATAAAAACATTGACACATAAATGTGACTGTTTTTTTTTTGTTGTTTACACTTACTTGAGCTCAATTAGTTAATCAGTGAGATACAAAGACACAGATTAACATGTAGATTATTTTTTTCTCTTTTAGAAAGAGACTGAAATGGCTGACCATATACATTTTGGCTAATTTGGAAAAAGTGTTGCCAAGAAATTCAGAAACAAATCTAGGAGTAAAAAGGACAAAAAACTAAAATATTTACATTATTTAGCAGACAATTTTATCCAAAGCGACGTACAAAAGTGCATATCATGGTCATGGGACGACTACAAAACACAGGTTCAATAAGGTACAATACTCATTTCGTACAGCTGTTTCTACCCAAGAACACAATTTACACCATTTTAAAGTCTGTATGGAACATAATCTCATAATGTCACACTATGATTGTGTTTTTTCCAGTGCTAAATGTGTACGCGGCTTCATGGACTGCAGAAATACCACAAACAATATCAGCACTGCAGGGGTCGTGTGTCGTGGTTCCCTGCAAGTTCAATTACCCAGATCCCCCAAAAAATCCTCCAGCAATGACAGGAATATGGCATGTGACCAACTACCAACCCATTTACCACCCGGACTCCTCCAAAGTGATGGAAGAATTCAGGGGCCGGACAAATCTGATTGGGGATCTTGCAAGGAAGAACTGTTCACTGAGAATGAATCACCTGAAAAAAAAGGACAATGGCCCATTTATTTTTAGGATAGAGATTCATGACTTTGATAAGCACTCTTACACAGATAATATGGTCTCCATTGATGTCCAAGGTGCGTTTGAAGAAGTGTTCTCTATGTGGCTTATTTTTAAAATCATGAGTATATACTGATAAGATCCTGGGTTAAAGTCATTGTAAAACATAAGCAGTTCCTTTTAGGTCTGTGCACTTTGGTAAATGGTAAATGGACTGCATTTATATAGCGCTTTTATCCAAAGCGCTTTACAATTGATGCCTCTCATTCGCCAGAGCAGTTAGGGGTTAGGTGTCTTGCTCAAGGACACTTCGATACGCCCAGGACGGGGTTTGAACCGGAAACCCTCCGACTGCCAGACAATCGGTCTTACCTCATGAGCTATGTCGCCCCTTTGGCTATTGAAAGCCCCACTGCATGCTTGAGACCAGCTGTGATTGGAAATGTGTTTTCATGGCTTTATTCTCTAGAAATGTGACAGCTCACTTTGTTGACCGAAAACTGAAAATGATTCATTGGGATCTTGTAGCTTACAGATGGCGGTTTATTAGATGCTTGTTTTCATTTGACTACAGACTCTCCAGCCTCCCCACGGCTGACCGTGAGCAGGGAGGTCAAAGCAGGTGACGCTGTGACTGCTTCCTGCTCTGTGTCTCACTCCTGTCCCACGGAGCTGCCTCACCTGATCTGGAGCCGCAGTGGAACAACCACCAACCAATCAGAGGAGCTGCCCAACGGCCAATGGAAAGAGACGTCAAACTTAACTTTCACTGCCACAAACTCTGACCACAACCAGCATCTGATTTGCACAGCAAAGTATCAGCAGGTCACATCTGTGCAATCTTCTAAAATATTGAATGTGACATGTAAGTGGGCTAATTTATTTATTTATTTATTTATTTTACATGTTTTTGCACAAAGCCTGAAGTATTTCACAATATTCTTCAAAATGAGAACTAATGCATTTTGATAGCATCTTATTCTGAGGATAAATGTGTGATACTGCTATAAGAAGATGTAAACTCGTAGAATTGTTCTCTATCTAGGTATGCATCACATGAAATATGAGATAATTTACAGTTACTGTAAATGCAAAAGTATTAGGACTGTAACAAAATTTATGTTGGTTTGATTCTGTACTCCAGCACATTGGATTTGAAATACAATGAATGAGAGGTTAAAATGTGGATTGTCAGCTTTAGTTTGAGGGTATTTATATCTCCTAGCTCGTGAAACGTTCAAATAAAGGACCATGTTATGAGTTTATGTGGAAATAAACTATGTTTGTGACTGTTGTCGTTCATCTAGATGCCCCAGTCCGTGTGGAGGTCGAGCCTGAGTCCACAGTGGTGAAGGAGGGAGATGCTGTGGAGGTGCAGTGCTCCAGTGACAGTAACCCTCCTGCACACGGCTACCAGTGGTACAACACCACTGGCACTCTGCTGTCAGAGGAACGAATCTACAAACTGCACAACGTGTCCAGACACACTAAAGCTCTCTACTGTGCAGCCATCAACACAGAGGGGCACAAGAACTCCACTCCGGCCAAGATCAGCGTGGAGTGTAAGTGCAGATCAAAACGTTTCATTTGGACAGTTACACACAGGCCCTCACGTCTTTGTCGTCTGGCCTGAAATGAATACGTAATGACCATCTTTCTGAGCATATATCAGGTGAAGAGATGTGTTGGGTACACATTTGCAGTGTTTGATGGGTCTCCAGTTATCAGTGTTTTGACATAAAAACAAAATGGAGCAAGTATTTCAGGAGAGATCTGATTGATTTTATACTACAACTACAGATGTCTTTTTGCAAAAGGTTCACATTGAATTAAAATTGCTGTGTATGTTTCATCTCCACATGAACTTGTGTAAGTCATTGTCAGGCCTCAACTTTTCCATTTATTTGCCCTAACATCATCAGCAGTGCACAAAGGCAGATGCTTAGTTTTTATATTAAAATTTGGCTAGTTAGTGATACAGGCATACATTTGGCACAGTATGTAAATAAACTGAAAACTGTAGTTTAAAAAATCTAATAATAATCATAATAATAATAGGAATTCTTTAATAATTTCCAGACCCCCCAAGCATTGGAGCACAATCAGGCTGTGTTGCAGAAATCACAGGGGTGAACTGCCGGTGCCTGGTGGAGTCCAGGCCTGCTAGCAGAGTCCAGTGGAAACTTGCAGATGGCAAAACTGAAAACAGCAGCAGCGTCCACAGCACAGATGGACAGGACTCCGCCACTGTTCACACACTGCATTTCCACCTGGGCCTTACTGATGTGGTGTCCTGCTACGCCAGCAACAGACATGGGCACGAAACAAGGGTCCTGGAAACCAACCAAAGAAGTACTTTACCATTTTCCTTCACTATCAAAGGGGTTTTCTCAGTTTAAATATATATATATGCATTATATTACCTTGCTTCCAGCCCTTGGTATTTCCCCAGTTTCTAAAGTCTGTCCAAAACATTCTGCCAGTGGTTTACAGTCTCACTTAACTCTTTGAGTACTCTTTGGTATATGCCATCAGGGCCAAGGACTTGTCTTTAGTTAATGTAATTTATCCAGTAGGCGGCAGTGTAGTATAATGGCTAAGGAGTTGGTCTTGTAAATTAAAGGTCGCAGGTTCGATTCCCCGGTAGGACACTGCCGTTGTACCCTTGAGCAAGGTACTTAACCTGCATTGCTCCAGTATATATCCAGCTGTATCATTGGATAAAATATAAGTCGCTCGGGATAAGAGTGTCTGCTAAATGCCTGTAACAATGCAATACTTCTTTATTCTCTATATTAATATATTCTGAGATATTCCTAGTTCTGAATATGCCTTCCAGCCTATTAATAATGTCCTCTGTAGTAAAACTCTCAACAAAGTAAATTAAGGCATCAGCAATATCCTTATGGGGCAGACCTGCCATCCCAATTAATCTGGAATTTATCCTCACAGGAGTACTGATGGCCATCTACTTATCAGGCTCGGCTGCTTCTGCCTTTGTGCTCATATTGGTTATTTTATTGCTGTGGAAATGTTCAAGACGAAAAAAACGGTAAGTGTTATTTAGAAAACCCCTCACATCAGACTGGAAATTTCATAATATATGCCCTGGAGATATGTTTTAAAAGGAAGCAGTACTGCAACACATATTATATATTATTACTTATATATAAGTGAAAAAATGTACCGTTCACTTTTCAAAGGGAGTACAATGATACAGTACAATGTTGCATTGCAGTAAGTGCTCAGTTTGATTGTGTACGTAACTGCAACATACTGGAATGCTTATGACGCCGTGTTAATAATTACTGGTGGACTGATTACATCAACATGCAAGCCACCCGCAGGCTGCTGTTTGTATGCTGTATGTTTCGACATATATGGGATTATGTTTAGATGGACCAGGAAATCGAAAGTTCATTGCCTGCAGTGAAGCCTTCTTTTCTCCTGGTTTCGTTTCTTTTTGCTCCTATAAATGTCCCTCTGCTTTGTCAATTCTTTGACATGCTTTTTACATTTAATATAGATTATCCCCTGAAACTGGGCTGACTGTTGTTTGGTACAACATGCAAACCGAAGCGCTCAGAGAATATCACACCAAAGATCTACCAACCTACACTCATGTTTTAGTACAAGAAATTTCTAATTAAAATGTGGCAAATGAAATATGTATAACATATTTTTTTGCTGCTTTTAATCTTCAAAGTGTGGAAGTAAAGATAAACCCTGTCTACTCAACTGCAGGCCTCTAAGTCTCCAAAGTATGCAACAGAAAAAGGTACATTTTTAGTATAGACAAAAATGAATACTATTAATTAACAGCAAACAGTAACTAGCTGTATAATTAACTAGCTATATAATTAAATACCATCCAAAAGAAGCATTTAATTATATAACTAGGTTTCTTGCTATACTCACTACCAATTTCTACCTAGTCATAGTTTTTCTCAAATGCTTGAAACAATATATATATATATATTGTTTCAAGTATATATATATAATTATATATAGTTAATCCCAAAATTATTCCCATGCCAAATTTTTAGTTAGTGAATTTTTATTTGACAAATAGGATTCTTCTGGCTGGAAATGACATAAGAAGGTGACAAAAGACGGTAAGACATTGTGTTAGAGATATTAATGAAAAATGTTACCTATTTCTATGTTTTTTTTATTTATATTTTTACATTTTTACAAAAATGTCATGTAATATGCCATGGAAAGGTTCCTTTTGGTTTTTTTAAAGGTACATTACTTGACATCTTATTTCAATATTGTTTGTTAATATTGCTAGGTACTGCTTTGTATTGTCATCAAGTATATTACTATAATCAAGAGCAAAACATTTATATTTAATTCATTGATTATGTTGTGTTCTGAGAATATCTTTGCTGCAATAAATAATTCACAGTGTTAGAGGGATCAGCTTTTGTGATAAATATATGGCCCTTGTATGATGTGCTTATATCTGTAGATCCTACCAGAAAATGTAAGAGTGTCTGCAAATTGTGAATGGATTTGATAAAGTAAAGTCTAATTTGTTTTATAATTAAAAGATTAAATGAAGATATAGCACAATTAATTTTGTCATTTTTATTGATTAAAGTACAAGAACATAGGTTTGCATGACAGGAAAAGGCTAAATCATCTGAAATAATATAAAAATCAATTTTTTGGAAGATGTTTTTTATTCAGATCAACAAAATTATAACACTTCTACATGCACAAGGTACGTTTCTCCATGTTTAAAAAGATTGGCTTCCTATTGAATATCCAGCTGCAGTGCTCTTGTTATTATTCATACCCATGCCAAATTTTTAGTTAGTGAATTTTTATTTGACGAATAGGTTTCTTCTGGCTGGAAATGACATAAGAAGGTGACAAAAGACGGTAAGACATTGTGTTAGAGATATTAATGAAAAATCAAGCAGCAGACCCTGGCTGGTATAAACAGAGACACAGCAGTGACAGATTCTGAAGCAGGAAGCCTATATTACACTCTGGATGTAAGGCCCCCTGGTTGGTAGTGCAGCGTAATGGTCAGAGAACTGGGCTTGCAACTCTGAGGTTGTAGTTTTGATTCCCAGGTCGTGCACTGCTGCTGTGCCTTCAAAGTAAAGGTACTGTAACCTGCAGCGCCTCAGGGAATATACAATAATATACCTGGATTATAGAAAGATAAGAAAGGTTGTCAGCTGTGCATTTCCCAATGCATACGCACACAGCTTACACTAGTTGGCTTTTCTGTAACTTTAATTCCTTTACAGTCTAAAAGCAACGGCAAATTGAAAGAACATTACCTGAGAATTGGTGCACAAGGATCCAGACGAGAACATGTAGCATCTCTCTAAAACTGGGTGGAAAAAAAACAGGCTGACCAAACAGTGATGAGCAAAAATACACTTGTTTTTGTCTCAAATCAACATCCAGCTTTAGCCAGTTAGTCAGTGAAATGCAAGCAACCAGGTCATGCAAGTACAAGCTCACCCTTTGGTGAAAAGATTCCATGGACACATATACTGTACATCAATTCATTATCTATACCCACTTATCCTGAGCAGGGTCGCGGGGCGTGCTGGAGCCTATCCCAGCATGCATTGGGCGATAGGCAGAAATGCACCCCAGACAGGCCGCCAATCTATCGCAGGGCACACACACCATTCACTCTCACACCTATACATATGGGAAATTTAGAGTCTCCAATTAGCCTACCTGCATGTCTTTGGACTGTGGGAGGAAACCGGAGTACCCAGAGGAAACCCGCGTGGACACGGAGAGAACATGCAAACTCCACACAGAAAGGCCCCAAGCCGAGATTCAAACCCACGACCTTCTTGCTGTGAGGCGACAGTGCTACCCACTGCACCACCGTGCCGCCTGGCACATATATAGATAATGCAAAGATATAGGCACAGTGACATGATTTCTGTTACTTTGGCTTTTCTACTCCAGCACATTGGAAATAAAATATTGAGTATGGGGTTAAAGTGCAGGCTGTCAGCTTTAATTTGAGGGTGTATACAGCTGTAACCGTGCATAGGAATTACAACCCTTTTTATAAATAGTCCCCCATTTTAGAAGAGCAAAAGTAATTGGACAATTGGCTGCTCAACTGATTCTTGCTGGATACCAGCTGCATGGCATTGCATCATTAATTCATATACATGACACCTAAATTAAAAGGTTTAGGGTTGATTCTAGGTGTGTAATTTGCAACTGGAGTCTGTTGAGGTTATTAGAACTAGGTGTCAATGCCAGTAGAGTAGGCCATCATGAGGCTTCAGAATAAATTGATCAGAGACATAGCCAAAACTTTGGATGTGTCAAAATCAACTGTTTGATACACTGCAAATCCAATGTGCAAGAGTACACAGCTAAAACAAAAATACTATCCCAGAACTTTTGCATTTAACAGAATGAAAAATGGTACAATGCATATGTATAATGATGAAATTTGTTTGTAAATGAGAGACCAATAATACAGGAATGGCTTACCTTTTACCTTCACCGATGCACTGAAAAGATTCAACAGCAAAAGCCTCTGTAAGAATATCCTCCTACACACCTCTCTACTTCTAGCTGCTACATACTTCTCTACTTCTGGCTTCCTGTTACTAGCATAACAGGAAGCCAGAAGGGGTGATGTGGTTTGTGCGCCATCTACTGGAGGGGTGATGTAGTCAGTGTGCCATCTGCTGGAGGGGTGATGTGGTTAGTGCGCCATCTACTGGAGGGGTGATGTGCGCCATCTGCTGGTGAAGAGGGAGCGGTTTAGCTGGCCTGCTTCCACAGCTGTTAGAATTTTTCAGTGATTGTTAACTGTTTATATGCTCTACTGTACGTATGTTATTTTACTATGACTAAAAATCTATTTACATAACGTAACGTAACATAATATAACGTAAGACAAGAACAGGCTATTCCTACCACTAAACTGTACTTAATGCTTAGTTTATCTAAACACTAGATAGTATCTAACACTGTATCAAGCCGGGCCTTGAATACCCTCAGTGTTTCTGCCTCCACTACATGTCCAGGCAAACTATTACACACATTGACCACTTTCTGTGTGAAAAAAATATTTCCTAATGTCTGTGTGAAATTTACCCTTTTCCAGTTTCCATTTATGCCCCCTCGTTCTGCTAACCGAACTCAACTTGAATAATTTCCTGTAGTTCACTTTGCTCATCCCTTAATAAATTTAAAAGCCGGAATCAAATCTCCCCTAAGTCTCCTTTTACTAAGCTTGAAAAGTCCGAGCATCTCAAGCTTGTCCTCATAACACTTAGGCCTATCTTTTATACTCGGAATCAATCTGCTTGCCCATCTTTGGACCTTTTCCAGCGCCTCTATATCTTTCTTGTAGTACAGTCTCCAGAACTGCACACAATACTCTAAGTGTGGTCTGACAAGGGTATTGTATTGGGTGAGTATGATCTCCTTAGATTTATACTCAATACTCCTGGCTATGTATCCCAGCATCCTGTTGGCTTTTTTTTGTTTACTGCTACAGCACATTGACCAGACCCTGATAGGCTTTGATCAACTATTACTCCCAAGTCTTTTTCTACATTCTAATTTTGTACCTCCCATGAAGTAATCCTGCCCTATGTTTTATTCCCCACATGTAGAACTTTACATTTAGTTATATTGAATTTAATCTGCCAGGTTTCTGCCCAATTTCTGGATTCTGTTTAAATCTTCTTGGATTACTTTAGTAGATTCCAAACTGCTGGCTAAACCTCCCAGTTTTGTATCATCTGCAAATTTAACTAGTGTACTTTCAATGTCTGTGTCAAGGTCATTTATGTAAAGGAGGAAGAGCAGTGGACCCAGCACTAATCCCTGTGGAACTCCACTTCCCACAATACCCTGCTCAGAGAAGATCCCTCCTACTACTACCCTTTGTGTTCTATCCTGTAGCCAGTTCCAAACCCACTCTGAAATGCCTCCTGTAATTCCTAATGTCCTCATTTTGATAATGAGTTTGTTATGTGGTACCTTATGAAGTGCTTTTTGGAAATTTAAGTATGTAATATCGTAAGCCCTGCTCCCATCCAGAAACTTGGTAGCTTCCTCAAAGAATGTCAAAAGGTTTGTCATGCATGACCTTCCCTTGCAAAAACCATGTTGGCTATCCCTTAGGATGTTATTATTTTCGTACAGCTCACTCCTGTCCCAAAACGAATCCCAGCGCCCCATAAACCTGTACCCCTCTTTCCTACAAAAGGATTGTAGCCACGTGTTAAACCTCCAGGTAAAGTTCTGCTTCCCTCTGCTTGCACGTGGTACAGGTAGAATTGCAGAGATGACTACCGTGGAGATTTTGCTCTTAATCGCCTCTGCTAATTCCACAAATTTGTCCTGCAGGACCTCAAACCTGCCTTACCTATGTCATTGGTCCCTACGTGGACCATGACAACTGGATCCCTTTCTTCTCTGGCCAGGAGCTTGTCCACGCGCTCAAGAAGATCTCCTACCAGGCAGGCCTACCTGGGCACCATATATGGGAAGAATTGTATTTGTCTGAGTGAACTGCATATGCCTTTAAAAAGATAAGTGCTGTGGTTGCAACCACATTACTAGATGCAAGATTTGCACAATTGTAAATGGTCAATTTTGGCACATTTCCTTGTGGTTATTCAGTTACATATGCTTTACCACATTAAGCTTGAGAGGCAAACTTACGGAACTCAGCGTAAGTGCTTGGTTGAGATCTTTCCTGGTTTTGTTACCTGCTGTAGCTAGCAGGATGCTTAACGATGAGAACCAACTGTCCAGTTACATTTGCCCTACAGTGTATATAAAATATTAAGTGATAAAAATGGGACAGTTCTATATTCTGCTTGCCAGCTGGCAGAATATGCAGTAGTGAAACTGTAAGAACTGGCATCATTTGTTGTTTCAGGATGACATATGATATCAGAACACATTTTGTAAAGCTTACATGGAAATCTTATGTCCCTCAGGAACACCTGAAATGACACTACTACCAATGGCTGTGTATATCACTCAGGAACACCTGAAATGGAACTACTACCTGTGGTATTTGTGGCTCAGTTTATTTTTACAGCTAAATATCTTGAGTGTGATACGGGGTTGCAGGAGGAGGTTCTTATGAGTGTGTAGGAAATTAGCTCAGTTACAAGGCAGGAAGTTGTCTTTTGTTATTAGGATGTGGTACATGATGCACATTTTCAGTCAGACCTGACCAGTTGTTTGATCGTGTCTTCATCAGCTGCACAAATCGAATAATCTTTTAAGGATTACAGTGAAACAGAATTATCAAAGTGCAGGTATGTATTGATGTGGCTGTGTGCTGATTTTTAAATTATGGGTTGGTTATGTTTTAGGCATTTAGGTGTATGCTACCACCTATTAAAAGCCATAATTTGACAACTATTGGCACAATCTAGATGAAATATTGGATATTTTAGCCTGACATTATGCTCTTTGATTGTGCTGGATTACATTTGATGTGTTATATTGAATACAAATTAATATTATAGTATTCTTTCCATTACCTTGTGAATGAACTGGCACTAATTGACTGCATATTTTGTGTAATACTGTGTTTATATTGTGCAATTAATTAATTAATTAATTTTATTTCTGGCAGGCGATTTACGTGTTTTTCTTTCTTATGTGGGCTGAGATGGTGGTAGGGACACACTGGTAGAGAGATGTTGTAAACTGAAGTGAACCCAGCAAATTAGCCAGCCCAGTCAAACTGTACAGTTAAACAAACATGAAATGAAACAAAGCAGAAAAGCAAAACAAAAATGCTATAACTTATTTGAAATGTTTGGCGTCAGTAATTTAGGCTTTTTACTTTACTGACATTTAGCAGATTCTCTTATCCAGTTGCGTATAATGAAAACTGTGCAAATATGTGGGATTGAATTGCTGTAGAGGGAGAAAGTATAGTTTCAAGAGAGACAGCACATGCAAGAAGTGCAGACTCAACTGGCAACCTACTGTATCAACAATTCTGCTGAACATTAAACTAAGTTACACAAACAAGGACTAACCTGTCCTTACGGCCAATAGACAACATTAAATGAACAAGAGCAAAGAACCACAGACTCCGGAAACAAAAAAGGAAATAAGCTGCACCTAATCAGGTGATAAGCCTTGTGTAGGCCTACTGTATTTACTGAGAAATTAATAGTCATGTGACTTTAAAATACAGATCAGGGTATTATTAATGAAAGATGAAACTTTTTACACATACATTTGAAATACATAATCTTTGATACATAAAGTGCAATATTTTTAAAAATGTTTTTTAATCTTTATCAGTTGTCATGGGTATATATATATTGTTATTCATTGTAGACTATGCTGCAGAACAAATTACCCCAAGGGGATAATAAAGACCCTAACTAACTAACTAACTAACTAACTGACTGACTAACTAACTAGTAGTATGTTACTTTATTAATGTATGAATGAAACCCGACACAATGCTCATGCTATTAAACGCTAATGCTGCATATGTATGTGAAATGCTGAAGCCTGTATTCAGTCAACATTTTTGTTTACTTTGAAATACAAATAAATGCAGGAAATAGTTTTTCTTCACAAACTCGGTTTAGCAGATCCATGTTCATGATTGCAGAACTCAGAAAGCTGACTGTAAAAACAAGAAAAAAAAAAGAAATAGGCCTCTAAATTTAATCACAAATCCAAGTTAAGGCCTACATGTATTGTTCTTTTAAAAAATCTTTAAATGTTGATCAAAACATGCAGTTGTTTACAATTGTTAAATATTAGCAATAAAAGGCAGGTTCAGTACACCACAATGGACTATGTCTACTCTCTTTAAAAGTGGCCCCATATCATGCAACTATTTCTTTCTCTTCCACCAGGCAAGGTCTTCCTCTGCATTCATCTGCAATGAGAACACAGGCTTTGTGGTTTTATGCCATCTACTCAAATGGTACTGTTTTTTTTTCTGTTGTTGCTCTTTCAGCTTGTTTACAGTAAGAATATGTCTATTCACAGGTCACGTAGTAGAGGCAGAAACTTTTTCAGCTTTTCAAGACCAGGCTTGATATGGTGTTAGACACTAACTAGTCTGTAGGTACTTAGACCACTAGGTACAATATAGTCAGGAATATGGCAAGCATTGTTGGGCTGAATGGCCTGTTCTCATCATTATGTTATGTTAAGAAATGTTAAGAAAAGTCTGTTGTCCATAGTCAAACTGTAACTTGCTTTGCTACTCATTATTGAAATTAGGAGAGAGTTCTGAGATTTCACTTAATCGGTGATAAGTACACGCCTCATTATTGGCACTGAATGATTCTTGTTCACTTTGACATGAATAATAATGTGTTAAAAGCCCAGGCTTGCCTAATTCAGTCAAGGTGATTGTAGCTACAATATCTGAAAGATGATGAAATCTAGATAATTAAGGGCAAAATAGCACAGCACAGAACTTTCTGCAGTTGCCTGTGGCATACATGGGGCGGAAGTGCAGTATAATGGGTAAGGCACTGGGCTTGTAACCTAAAGGTCACAGGTTCAATTCTCACGTAGGACACTGCTGTTGTACCCTTGAGCAAGGTACTTAATCTGCATTGCTTCAGTATATATCCAGCTGTATAAATGAATGCAATGTAAAAAAAAAAAAAAGTTGTGTAAGTCGTTCTAAATATGATCATCTGATAAAGGCCTGTAATGTAATATTCAAATTTATTTTGAAATAAAAACATTGACACATAAATGTGACTGTTTTTTTTTTGTTTACACTTACTTGAGCTCAATTAGTTAATCAGCGAGATACAAAGTCACAGATTAACATGTAGATTATTTTTTCTCCTTTAGAAAGAGACTAAAATGGCTGACCATATACATTTTGGCTAATTTGGAAAAAATGTTGCCAAGAAATTCAGAAACAAATCTAAGAGTAAAAACAACAAAAAACTAAAATATTTACATTACATTTATTTAGCAGACGCTTTTATCCAAAGCGACGTACAAAAGTGCATATCATGGTCATTGGACAACTACAAAACACAGGTTTGATAAGGTACAATACTCATTTTGTACAGCTTTTTCTAGCCAAGAACACAATTTACACCATTTTAAAGTCTGTATGTAACATAATCTCATAATGTCTCACTGTGATTGTGTTTTTTTTTCCAGTGCTAAATGTATACACGGCTTTATGGACTGCAGAAATACCAAAAACAATATCAGCACTGCAGGGGTCCTGTGTCGTGGTTCCCTGCAAGTTCAATTACCCAGACCCCCCAAAAAAGCCTCCAGCAATAACAGGAATATGGCAAATGACCGACTACCAATTCATTTACCACCCAGACTCCTCCAAAGTGATGGAAGAATTCAGGGGCCGGACAAATTTGATTGGGGATCTCGCAAGGAAGAACTGTTCACTGAGAATTAATCACCTGAAAAAAAAGGACAATGGCCCATTTATTTTTAGGATAGAGATTCATGACTTTAATAAGGCCTCTTACAAACATAATATGATCTCCATTGATGTCCAAGGTGCGTTTGAAGAAGTGTTCTCTATGTGGCTTATTTTTAAAATCATGAGTATATACTGATAAGATCCTGCGTTAAAGTCATTGTAAAACATAAGCAGTTCCTTTTAGGTCTGTGCACTTTGGCTATTGAAAGCCCCACTGCATGCTTGAGACCAGCTGTGATTGGAAATGTGTTTTCATGGCTTTATTCTCTAGAAATGTGACAGCTCACTTTGTTGACCGAAAACTGAAAATGATTCATTGGGATCTTGTAGCTTACAGATGGCGGTTTATTAGATGCTTGTTTTCATTTGACTACAGACTCTCCAGCCTCCCCACGGCTGACCGTGAGCAGGGAGGTCAAAGCAGGTGACGCTGTGACTGCTTCCTGCTCTGTGTCTCACTCCTGTCCCACGGAGCTGCCTCACCTGATCTGGAGCCGCAGTGGAACAACCACCAACCAATCAGAGGAGCTGCCCAACGGCCAATGGAGAGTGACGTCAAGCCTGACTTTCACTGCCACAAACTCTGACCACAACCAGCATCTGACTTGCACAGCAAAGTATCAGCAGGTCACATCTGTGCAATCTTCTAAAATTTTGAATGTGGCATGTAAGTGGGCTAATTTATTTATTTTTACATGTTTTTGCACAAAGCCTGAAGTATTTCACAATATTCTTCAAAATGAGAACTAATGCATCTTATTCTGAAGCAAAATGTGTGATACTGCTATAAGAAGATGTAAACTCGTAGAATTGTTCTCTATCTGGGTATTCATCACATGAAATATGAGATAATTTACAGTCACTGTAAATGCCAAAGTATTAGAACTGTAACAAAAGTTATGTTGGTTTGATTCTGTACTCCAGCACATTGGATTTGAAATACAATGAATGCGAGGTTAAAATGCGGATTGTCAGCTTTAGTTTGAGGGTATTTATATCTCCTAGCTCGTGAAACGTTCAAATAAAGGACCATGTTATGAGTTTATGTGGAAATAAACTCTATGTTTGTGACTGTTGTTGTCCATCTATGTCTTTCTGCAAAAGGTTCACATTGAATTAAAATTGCTGTCTACCTTTCATCTCCACATAAACTTGTGTAAGGTATTGTCAGGCCTCAACTTTTCCATTTATTTGTCCTAACATGATCAGCAGTGCACAAAGGCAGATGCTTAGTTTTTATATTAAAATTTGGCTAGTTAGTGATACAGGCATACATTTGGCACAGTATGTAAATAAACTGAAAACTGTAGTTTAAAAAATCTAATAATAATCATAATAATAATAGGAATTCTTTAATATTTTCCAGACCCCCCAAGCATTGGAGCAGAATCAGGCTGTGTTGCAGAAATCACAGGGGTGAACTGCCGGTGCCTGGTGGAGTCCAGGCCCGCTAGCAGAGTTCAGTGGAAACTTGCAGATGGCAAAACTGAAAACAGCAGCAGCGTCCACAGCATAGATGGACAGGACTCCGCCACTGTCCACACACTGCATTTCCACCTGGGCCTTACTGATGTGGTGTCCTGCTACGCCAGCAACAAACATGGGAACGAAACAAGGGTCCTGGAAACCAACCAAAGAGGTACTTTACCATTTTCCTTCACTATCAAAGGGGTATTTCTCGGTTTATATATATATATTTATATATATATATATATATATATATATATATATATATATATATATATATATATATATATATATATATATATGTGCATTACATTACCTTGCTTCTAGTCCTCTGGTATTTCTCCAGTTTCTAAAGTCTGTCCAAAACTTTCTGTCAGTGGTTTAAAGATGATCTCACCTAACTCTTTGGGTACTTTTGTTTACATGTCATCAGGGCCAAGGACTTGTCTTTAGTTCATGTAATTTATCCAGTAGGTGGCAGTGTAGTATGATGGCTAAGTAGGATTCACCAGTAGGACACTGCCTTGTACCCTTGAGCAAGGTACTTAACCTGCATTGCTCCAGTATATATTCAGCTGTATCATTGGATAAAATATAAGTCGCTCAGGATAAGAGTGTCTGCTAAATGCCTGTAACAATGCAATACTTCTTTATTCTCTATATTAATATATTCTGAGACATTCCTAGTTTTGAATATGCCTTCCAGCCTATTAATAATGTCCTCTGTAGTAAAACTCTCAACAAAGTAAATTAAGGCATCAGCAATATCCTTATGGGGCAGACCTGCCATCCCAATTAATCTGGAATTTATCCTCACAGGAGTACTGATGGCCATCTACTTATCAGGCTCGGCTGCTTCTGCCTTTGTGCTCATATTGGTTATTTTATTGCTGTGGAAATGTTCAAGACGAAGAAAATGGTAAGTGTTATTTAGAAAACCCCTCACATAAGACTGGAAATTTTATAATATATGCCCTGGAGATATGTTTTAAAAGGAAGCAGTACTGCAACACATATTATATAAAGTGAAAAAATGTACCAAAGGGAGTACAAGACTTGTACAACGACACAGTACAATGTTGCAGTTGCAGTAAGTGCTCAGTTTGATCATGTACGTAACTGCAACATACTGGAATGCTTATGAAACCGTGTTAATAATTACTGGTGGACTGATTACATCAACATGCAAGCCACCCACAGGCTGCTGTTTGTATGCTGTATGTTTCGACATATATGGGATTATGTTTAGATGGACCAGGAAATCGAAAGTTCATTGCCTGCAGTGAAGCCTTCTTTTTGCCTGGTTTTGTTTCTTTTTGCTCCTATAAATGTCCCTCTGCTTTGTCAATTTTTGACATGCCTTTTACATTTAATATAGAATATCCCCTGAAACTGGGCTGGCTGTTGTTTGGATGAATTTGGTACAAAATGCTCAGAGGATGTCACATCATAGGCCTACCAACGTACGCTCATGTTTTAGCATAAGAAATCGCTGATTAAAATGTGGCAAATTTAATATGTATAACATTTTTTTTTTGTTGTTGCTTTTAATCTTCAAAGTGTGGAGGTAAAGAAAAACCCCATCTACTCAACTGAAGGCCTGTAAGTCTCCGAAGTATGCAACAGAAAAATTGCTGTTAATGAATACTATTAATTAACAGCAAACAGCAACTAGCTGCATAATTAACTAGCTATATAATTAAATGCAGTCCAAAAGAAGCATTTAATTATATAACTAGGTTTCATGCTATACGCACTACCAATTTCTACCTAGTCATAGATTATCTCAAATGCTTGAACTAATTTTTTGAAACACTGGTTCAAAAGTTTTCTGAACAATTAACACAAGCCAAAAATAACTGCCTTTTGCTGGTTAGCAAAATCCATTAAAAAAATATCATTTTTTCAAAACTGCAAATTTATTTTTATAAATCGCCTCAAGAATGTACATACAGACTTGCAGACAAACACGCAAATTTGACAAGGATAATTTCAGTTTAAATAGTAGGTAATAGCTCCAGACAATCATACAGACTTATCTGGCACAGGTTTTGAAGGCATGTCAACAAATTGTTGTCAGACTCTTGACCAGCATAGCCCACTACAGCTCTTTCTTAATGTGGCAAAGAGTCATATTTTCCACATCAAATACGAGCTGAACTAGTAGCAACTGGTGCCGTGGGAGTGGGGTACTACACACACTATCTAAGCAGTGGGGATTTCAGTTGGCGATCAATAGTCCTCACTTTTGCTGAATAACCGTCTGTTATCTGCAGTTTTCTGTCCGGCTCACGGTGAATTTTGCATGACACACACGCTTAATGTGCATTGGGTGTTGCCGCGGCGATGGGCTAGGGTGTGTAATACGCATGTCATTTCTTGTCTTATTTTCACAGCGATGACCAGCATGTGGGAACACAGGAAAACATAGCGCCAGCCAAATCCCGGTAGGTCTCTAAAGTACACAGATGAAAAGTATTCAGACTCATATTCTGATTAAACATGAATGAATAATGCTGAATTGACTGTCTTTAATGCCATCTAGCAGCAGGGGAAAGGGGCCTGTTGAAGATCCGTCTGCAACCGGGGATGATAACATTTATGTTAACAGTGTGGTAAGTTCAATAATTTAATATTGCCTGTAAGCACTTGAAACGAAGTGTTCTTTCTGGGTTAAGTGAGCAGCCAATTCTAGAATTATTGGCACCCTTCATGAAAGTGAGTAGAATGACTATAAAAAAATGAAAGCATACAGTGGGGCATATTTTACATTACATTGCAGCATTTAGCAGACGCTCTTATCCAGAGCGACTTACACAACATTTTACACAGCATTTACCTTGCATCCATTTATACAGCTGGATATGTACTGAAGCAATTCAGGTTAAGTACCTCGCTCAAGGGTGCAATGGCAGTGTCCTATCCAGTAATGGATATCCAAGCCCAGTTCCTTACCCACTGTGCTACACTGCCCAATTTCGGCTCTAACGTAAGGGGGAGCCACATGCTGTTATCTTAACACAATTTTTCAGAAACAAAGAGTTTTTATTGAGTAATACATTTTGTTTCTGCAGAACATACAGTAGGTTTCAAAATGATTGGCATCCCTTTGATTAATATCTGGTTATGCCGCCCCTGGAGACAGTTTTTTAAATATTGTGTAGGCTCTTTGTGCCTGGTGTGAAATAGTGTCTAATTGCATGGTCCATAGGAAACAGTTACAACAGAAAGTATGA
Organism: Anguilla anguilla; assembly: GCF_013347855.1. NCBI lineage: Eukaryota > Metazoa > Chordata > Actinopteri > Anguilliformes > Anguillidae > Anguilla > Anguilla anguilla. The sequence goes on from NC_049201.1 coordinate 85,109,715, forward strand.
ATAGAGGTAATCTTTTGCACAGTAATGGGGTAGTGCACACATGCACAACCCTGGAGGCATAACATCACTATACAAGCTTTTCTGGAGCTGCAGGAAGTATAACTTCTGTGCATTTGTGTCTGAAATGAAATGGTTTCACTGTATTCCTTTTCTATTTCCAGACACCATATTTTGAAGAAGAAGAAGAGGTGGATTATGAAAATTGTTTTAAAGAGGACGTTTATGCGAACATGTAATGGAACAAAGTTGGCTAGTCTTAAGAAAAACCTGCTACTTTAACATACGTGATCCGGAGGCAGTTCAAGCGATGACTATGTATTTATAAGGCCTTTGTCACACTACAGGAATTTGATTGTAATTCTCCATGCACACATTTCACATATGATACTTTTTTTTATCGGATGTTGCTTGTGCGCGATGTGAATAAGGCTTGTGATTTCTGCCAGCACGTTTATTACTGAACGGCCATGAAGATGGAGGTTTTGGTATCACAAGAATCATAAGAAGGGTTAATTCTGTTCTCTAGTACGTGTGCTGGGTGCTTGGAAAGGATCCTTTTGATTTTTTAACGGTACATTACTTGATGTCTTATTTCAATATTGTTTATTAATATTGCCATATACTGCTTTGCAGGCCTACATGTATTGTCACCAAGTATATTACTATAATGAAGAGCGAAGCATTTATATTTAATTCATTGATTATTTTGTGTTCTGAGAATATCTTTGCTGCAATAAATAATTCACGGTGTTAGAGGGGTCAGCTTTTGTGATAAATATATGGCCCTTGTACGATAGATGATGGATGGGTGGATGGATGGATGGATGGAAGACTGTCAAACTAGTTCTAACATCACACTGTGTGAATTACATCAGAGGAACAAGAGGAACAGGGAAAAATGGCTGCAAAGCTACTGTGATTTCAAATTGACTAAGGATGCAATGGCTTAAATGATTAAAAATTAAACTGTAAATCTACGACGTTCAGTTTACCAATTGTGTATTACCACATTTTGCATATGAATGCACACAAAACATAGCTCTCACCAAATTTTCTACGGACCAAACAGCGATGAACAAAAATATACTGGTTTTTGTCTCAGATCAACACTTAGCTTTAGCCAGTTAGTCAGTGAAATGCAAGCCACAACAACAAGGTCAGGCAATTGCAAGCTCACCCTTTGGTGAAAAGATTCCATGGACACACATACATCCATCCATTATCTATACCCGCTTATCCTGAGCAGGGTCCATCCATTATCTATATCCTGAGCAGGGTCGCGGGGGGTGCTGGAGCCTATACCAGCATGCATTGTGCGAGAGGCAGGATTACCCCATGGACAGGCCACCAATCTATCGCAGGGCACACACACCATTCACTCGCTCACTCATACATATGGGCAATTTAAAGTCTCTAATTAGCCTACCTGCATGTCTTTGGACTGTGGGAGGAAACCGGAGTACCCTGAGGAAACACGCGTGGATACAGGGAGAACATGTAAACTCCACACAGAAAGGCCCCAAGCTGAGATTCAAACCCACAACCTCGTTGCTGTGAGACAACAGTGCCACCGACTGCACCACCGTGCCATCCAACACATATATAGTTAAATGCAAAGATATAGGCACAGTGACATGATTTCTGTTACTTTGGCTTTTCTACTCCAGCACATTGGAAATAAAATATTGAGCATGAGGTTAAAGTGCAGGCTGTCAGCTTTAATTTGAGGGTGTATACAGCTGTAACCGTGTATAGGAATTACAACCCTTTTTATAAATAATCCCCCATTTTAGAAGAGCAAAAGTAATTGGACAATTGGCTGCTCAGCTGATTCTTGCTGAATACCACCTGCATGGGATTCAATCATTAATTAATATACATGACACCTAAAAAAAGGTCTGGAGTTGATTCTAGGTGTGTAATTTGCATTTGCAGTCTGTTGAGGTTATTAGAACTAAGTGTCAATGCCAGTAAAGTAGGCCATCATGAGGCTACGGAATAAATTGATCAGAGGCATAGCCAAAACTTTGAGTGTGTCAAAATCAACTGTTTGATACAGTGTAAATCCACTGTGTTAGAGTACACAGCCAAAACAAAAATACTGTCCCAGTACTTTTGCATTTAACAGAATATGTAACAATGCACATGTATAATGATGAAATTCATTTGTAAATGAGAGATCAATATTAAAGGAATGGCTTACCTTTTACCTTCACCGATGCACCGAAAAGATTCAACAGCAAAATCCTCTGTGAGAAAGCCGTCCTACACTCCTCTCTACCTCTACCGTAACAGGAAGCCAGAGGCAAACTGTGGAGGGGTGATGTGGTTAATGCGCCATCTGCTGGTGGAGAGGGAGCGGTTTAGCTGGCCTGCTTCCACAGCTGTTAGAATTATTCAGTAACTGTTTATATGCTCTACTGTATGTATATTATATTACTATGACTAAAAATCTATTTACAGTACAACCAACATATTTGACATGATTAACAAGTATAATATAAATAGACAGGGATTGATTTAACTTTATAATTTGGAAGATGTAATTTTGCCCCATATGTTTGTTTTGGCGTTATACATTTCATTTAATTTTTAATACATTAGCAGGATGGTAGAAAGCTATTTTACAGAAGCAACACTTTTTTCACATGGTGTGCCTGTGGTAGGTACCTTCGTAAGGCTGTGCTATAGAGATGAGCTGGAAATGTTGAGTTGTATTTAGCACAGTAGAAATGTGTGACCAAAACAGTTACACTTAGCATGAAAAGGCAGGTATGTTTATTACTGTATGACCAATCAGATCAACCCTTAGTTTCACTTACTCTGTTAAAAGTGGTTTTCATTAGCTGGATCTACGGACTTCCACTGCTACGTTACTCTACAGTGAGAACAATAGACTTTATTGTGGTAAACCATGATTCATGTGGGAAGGATTGCTTTTGTTTGATTTAACTGCATATGCCTTCAAAGAGATAAGTGCTATGGTTGCAACCACGTTACTAGATGCCAGATTTGCATAACTGTAAATGGTAAATTTTGGAACATTTCCCTGTATGCTTTACCACATTAAGCTTGAGAGGCAAACTTATGGAACTCAGCGTAAGTGCTTGGTTGAGATATTTCCATGTTTTGTTACCTGCTGTAGCTAGCAGGATGCTTAACGATGAGAACCAACTGTCCAGTTACATTTGCCCTACAGTGTACATAAAATATTAAGTCTATTTCTTTTTACCAGCAACATCCTTTTCTTAAAATTTTTAAATAAAAAAGGCGACATTTCTATTTTCTGCTTGCTAGCTGGCAGAATATGCAGTAGTGAAACTGGATGAATTGGCATTACTTTTTTCAGGATGACATATTTTATCAGAACACATACTGTAAAGTTTACTTAAAAATCTTATGTCCCTCAGGAACACCTGTAATGACACTACTACCAATGGCTGTGTATATCACTCAGGAACACCTGAAATGGCACTACTAGCTGTGGTATTTGTGGCTCAGTTTATTTTTACAGCTAAATATCTTGAGTGTGATACGGGGGTGCAGGAGGAAGTTCATATGAGTGTGTAGGAAAATAGCTCAGTTACAATGCAGGAAGTTGTCTTTTGTTATTAGGATGTGATACATAATGCACATTTTCAGTCAGACCTGACCAGTTGCTTGATCGTGTCTTCATCAGCTGCACAAATCGAATAATCTTTTAAGGATTACAGTGAAACAGAATTATCAAAGTGCAGGTATGTATTGATGTGGCTGTGTGCTGATTTTTAAATTATGGGTTGATTATGTTTTAGGCATTTAGGTGTATGCTACCACCTATTAAAAGCCATAATTTGACAACTATTGGCACAATCTAGATGAAATATTGGATATTTTAGCCTGACATTATGCTCTTTGATTGTGCTGGATTACATTTGATGTGTTATATTGAATACAAATTAATATTATAGTATTCTTTCCATTACCTTGTGAAAGAACTGGCACTAATTGACTGCATATTTTGTTTTACGTGTTTTTCTTTCTTATGTGGGCTGAGATGATGGTAGGGACACACTGGTAGAGAGATGTTGTAAACTGAAGTGAACCCAGCAAATTAGCCAGTCCGGTTAAACTGTACAGTTAAACAAACCGAACGAAACAAAGCAGAAAAGCAAAACAAAAATGCTATAACTTATTTGAAATGTTTGGCGTCAGTAATTTAGGCTTTTTACTTTACTGACATTTAGCAGATTCTCTTATCCAGTTACGTATAATGAAAACTGTGCAAATATGTGGGATTGAATTGCTGTAGAGGGGGAAAGTATGGTTTCAAGAGAGACAGCACATGCAAGAAGTGCAGACTCTGGCAACCTACTGTATCAACAATTCTGCTGAACATTAAACTGAGTTACACAAACAAAGGCTAACCTGTCCTTGCGGCCAGTAGACAACATTAAATGAACAAGAGCAAAGAACCACAGACTCCGGAAACAAAAAAGGAAATAAGCTGCACCTAATGAGGCGATAGCCTTGTGTAGGCCTACTGTTTTTACTGAGACATTAATAGTCATGTGACTTTAAAATACAGCACAGGGTATTATTAATGAAAGATGAAACATTTTATACATACATTTCAAAAACATAATCTTTGGTATATAAAGTGCAGTATTTTAAAAAATGTTTTTTAATCTATCAGTTGTCATGGGTATATATATATTGTTATTTATTGTAGACTATGCTGCAGAACAAATTACCCCAAGGGAATAATAAAGACTCTAACTAATTAACTAACTAACTAACTGACCGACTAACTAACTAGTAGTATGCTACTTTATTAATGAATGACTGAAACCCGACACAATGCTCATGCTATTAAACGCTAATGCTGCATATGTATGTGAAATGCTGAAGCCTGTATTCAGTCAACATTTTTGTTTACTTTGAAATACAAATAAATGCAGGAAATAGTTTTTCTTCACAAACTCGGTTTAGCAGATTCATGTTCATGAAGCTGACTGTTAAAAATAGAGAAAAAAAGAAACAGGCATCTAAATTTAATCACAAATCCAAGTTAAGGTCTACATGTATTGTTCTTTTAAAAAATCTTTAAATGTTGATCAAAACATGCAGTTGTGTACAATTGTTAAATTAGCAATAAAAGGCAGTATACTGTGTAGTCTTATACTATACATTGTGTTTGTGTAAACAAGAAAATATGTTTAAAAATATGTATGTCATTTGTCTCAACAATTGGGGTTTGTTTAACTTGAACCAAATGCCTTCAGCCAAACCTGACCAAGCTTTTAACACTTTGCAGAGTTGTGTTGCATTTCACTGTTTCTGCGGTTCAGTTATAAATAACCTGAGTTGAGTTTCTTGAGGTTCAGTACACCACAATGGACTATGTTTACTGTCTTTAAAAGTGGCCCTATATCATGCAACTATTTCTTTCTCTTCCACCAGGCAAGGTCTTCCTCTGCATTCATCTGCAATGAGAACACAGGCTTTATGGTTTTATGCCATCTACTCATATGGTACTGTTTTTATTCTGTTGTTGCTCTTTCAGCTTGTTCACAGATAGAATATGTCTATTCACAAGTCACATAGTAGAGGCAGAAACCTTTTCAGCTTTTCAAGACCAGGCTTGATATGGTGTTAGACACTAACTAGTCTGTAGGTACTTAGACCACTAGGTACAATATAGTCAGGAATATGGCAAGCATTGTTGGGCTGAATGGCCTGTTCTCATCATTATGTTATGTTAAGAAATGTTAAGAAAGGTCTTTTGTCCATAGTCAAACTGTAACTTGCTTTGCTACTCATTATTGAAATTTGGAGAGAGTTCTGAGATTTCACTTAATTGGTGATAAGTACACACTAAAATCCCTCATTGTTGGCACTGAATGATTCTTGTTCACTTTGACATGAATAAAAGAAAAATGCTAAATTACTTATATTTGTTGAAGCCAAAATGGATTTTATTTGGGTGTCGGTGGTGTTCCAAAAAAAAAAAAAAAGACACAACTGGCCTTGGTGGTTACAGTGAGCCTATGCTTTTCAGCCAATAATATGTTAAAAGCTCAGGCTTGCCTAATTCAATCAAGGTGATTGTAGCTACAATATCTGAAAGATGATGAAATCTAGATAATTAAGGGCAAAATAGCACAGCACAGAACTTTCTGCAGTTGCCTGTGGCTTACATGGGGCGGAAGTGCAGTATAATGGGTAAGGCACTGGGCTTGTAACCTAAAGGTCACAGGTTCGATTCTCACGTAGGACACTGCTGTTGTACCCCTGAGCAAGGTACTTAATCTGCATTGCTTCAGTATATATATAAAAAAAAAAAAGTTGTGTAAGTCGTTCTAAATATGATCATCTGGTAAAGGCCTGTAATGTAATATTCAAATTTATTTTGAAATAAAAACATTGATACATAAATGTGACTGTTTTTATTTTGTTTACACTTACTTGAGCTCAATTAGTTAATCAGCGAGATACAAAGACACAGATTAACATGTAGATTTTTTTTTTTCTTTTAGAAAGAGACTAAAATGGCTGACCATATACATTTTGGCTAATTTGGAAAAAGTGTTGCCAAGAAATTCAGAAACAAATCTAGGAGTAAAAATGACAAAAAAACTAAAATATTTACATTATTTAGCAGACGATTTTATCCAAAGCGACGTACAAAAGTGCATATCATGGTCATTGCACAACTACAAAACACAGGTTCAATAAGGTAAATACTCATTTCGTACAGCTGTTTCTACCCAAGAACACACTTCACACCATTTTAAAGTCTGTATGGAACATAATCTCATAATGTCACACTATGATTGTGTTTTTTTCCAGTGCTAAATGTGCACGCGGCTTCATGGACTGCAGAAATACCACAAACAATCTCAGCACTGCAGGGGTCTTGTGTCGTGGTTCCCTGCAAGTTCAATTACCCAGACCGTGAAATAAAGCCTACAGACCTGACAGGAATATGGCACACGACAAATCAAGACATATACATTTATCACCCGGACTCCTCCAAAGTGATGGAAGAATTCAGGGGCCGGACAAATCTGATTGGGGATATTGCAAGAAAAGACTGTTCACTGAGAATTAATCACCTGAAAAAAAAGGACAATGGCCCATTTATTTTTAGGATAGAGATTCGTGACTTTGATAAGTACTCTTACAAAGATAAATCGGTCTCCATTGATGTCCAAGGTGCGTTTGAAGAAGTGTTCTCTATGTGGCTTATTTTTAAAATCATGAGTATATACTGATAAGATCCTGGGTTCAAGTCATTGTAAAACATAGGCACTTCCTTTTAGGTCTTTGCACTTTGGCTATTGAAAGCCCCACTGCATTCTTGAGACCAGCTGTGATTGGAAATGTGTTTTCATGGCTTTATTCTCTAGAATTGTGACAGCTCACTTTGTTGACCAAAAACTGAAAATGATTCATTGGTATCTTGTAGCTTACAGATGGCGGTTTATTAGATGCTTGTTTTCATTTGACTACAGACTCTCCAGCCTCCCCACGGCTGACCGTGAGCAGGGAGGTCAAAGCAGGTGACGCTGTGACTGCTTCCTGCTCTGTGTCTCACTCCTGTCCCATGGAGCTGCCTCACCTGATCTGGAGCCGCAGTGGAACAACCACCAACCAATCAGAGGAGCTGCCCAACGGCCAATGGAAAGAGACGTCAAACTTAACTTTCACTGCCACAAACTCTGACCACAACCAGCATCTGATTTGCACAGCAAAGTATCAGCAGGTCACATCTGTGCAATCTTCTAAAATATTGAATGTGACATGTAAGTGGGCTAATTTATTTATTTATTTATTTATTTTACATGTTTTTGCACAAAGCCTGAAGTATTTCACAATATTCTTCAAAATGAGAACTAATGCATTTTGATAGCATCTTATTCTGAGGCTAAATGTGTGATACTGCTATAAGAAGATGTAAACTCGTAGAATTGTTCTCTATCTGGGTATGCATCACATGAAATATGAGATAATTAACAGTTACTGTAAATGCAAAAGTATTAGGACTGTAACAAAATTTATGTTGGTTTGATTCTGTACTCCAGCACATTGGATTTGAAATACAATGAATGCGAGGTTAAAATGCAGATTGTCAGCTTTAGTTTGAGGGTATTTATATCTCCTAGCTCATGAAACGTTCAAATAAAGGACCATGTTATGAGTTTATGTGGAAATAAACTATGTTTGTGACTGTTGTCATTCATCTAGATGCCCCAGTCCGTGTGGAGGTCGAGCCTGAGTCCACAGTGGTGAAGGAGGGAGATGCTGTGGAGATGCAGTGCTCCAGTGACAGTAACCCTCCTGCACACGGCTACCAGTGGTACAACATCACTGGCACTCTGCTGTCAGAGGAACGAATCTACAAACTGCACAACGTGTCCAGACACACTAAAGCTCTCTACTGTGCAGCCATCAACACAGAGGGGCACAAGAACTCCACTCCGGCCAAGATCAGCGTGGAGTGTAAGTGCAGATCAAAACGTTTCATTTGGACAGTTACACACAGGCCCTCACGTCTTTGTCGTCTGGCCTGAAATGAATACGTAATGACCATCTTTCTGAGCATATATCAGGTGAAGAGATGTGTTGGGTACACATTTGCAGTGTTTGATGGGTCTCCAGTTATCAGTGTTTTGACATAAAAATAAAATGGAGCAAGGATCTCAGGAGAGATCTGCTTGATTTTAAACTACAACTACAGATGTCTTTCTGTAAGAGGTCCAAATTGAATTAAAATTGCTGTGTATGTTTCATCTCCACATGAACTTGTGTAAGTTATTGTCAGGCCTCAACTTTTCCATTTATTTGCCCTAACATCATCAGCAGTGCACAAAGGCAGATGTTTTGTTTTTATATTCAAATTTGGCTAGTTAGTGATACAGGCATACATTTGGCACAGTATGTAAATAAACTGAAAACTGTAGTTTAAAAAATCTAATAATAATCATAATAATAATAGGAATTCTTTAATAATTTCCAGACCCCCCAAGCATTGGAGCACAATCAGGCTGTGTTGCAGAAATCACAGGGGTGAACTGCCGGTGCCTGGTGGAGTCCAGGCCCGCTAGCAGAGTCCAGTGGAAACTTGCAGATGGCAAAAGTGAAAACAGCAGCAGCGTCCACAGCACAGATGGACAGGACTCCGCCACTGTTCACACACTGCATTTCCACCTGGGCTTTACTGATGTGGTGTCCTGCTACGCCAGCAACAGACATGGGCACGAAACAAGGGTCCTGGAAACCAACCAAAGAGGTACTTTACCATTTTCCTTAACTTTCAAAGGGGTTATATATGTATATATATATATATATATATATATATATATATATATATTAGGGCTGTCAATTGATTAAAATATTTAATTGCGATTAATCGCATGATTGTCCATAGTTAATCGCGATTAATCGCACATTAATCACACATTTTTTATCTTTTCAAAATGTACCTTAAAGGGATATTTTTCAAGTGTTTAATACTCTTATCAACATGGGAGTGAACAAATATGCTTGCTTTCTGCAAATTTATGTTTATTTATTATTGGAAATCAATTAACAACCCAAAACAATGACAAATATTGTCCAGAAACCCTCAAAGGTACTGCATTTAGCATAACAAAATATGCTCAAATTATAACATGGCAAACTCAAGCCCAACAGGCAACAACAGATGGGCATATTGACCTGTTAAATTTAACATTACTTAGTAATATGAGTACTCACGCAATGTAGTGTGTCCGACTTTATGCTTATAAAGGTTCACTAAAACATCCCGTTTTTTAAGCATTAACACAAAACGATGGACCTCAATGCATCGCAACAACAGACACATTCTACAACAGGTACATTGGTCAGCTAAATTTTCCATTGCTCAAAGATCATTCCCTGGATCCCTCGCACTTCTAAAGCAACTCACACAACGTAATTGTGTCCAACCTCACATGGGGTAAATAAAGGCTCACAAAACATCCCCTTCTACTATGTGGGATCAAAACACCATGATACAAAATAAAACAAACAATAAATAAAGTGAGCCGGAAACAGTGGAAAGGGAGTATAATACAGAACTAGGACTCGAACCAGGATATTGCAGTTAGGCTATACTTCAATTTCCTTGGATACAACAGTTCGGCTATAGGCTACTTCTATTTCTTTGGACCGAGCCAGTTGCTTAAACAGACAAGCCTGTTTACATTGTCGGACAACAGGGCAGCTCCCTACTTCTGAAAAGTATGCCCAGACAATGAAAAACTGTGTTCGCCCTGTTTTACTCGGGAAACATGGATTCCCACAGTACACGCTGCTTTTTTTTATTGGTAAGGAGTATATTAAATGAGTAAATAGAGTGAAACCGCGAAACTAGTTAGGCTGCAGTAGTACTGAAATGTAAATATGGTATCACTGTCAGGTTATATCATTTGCAGCTTTTATTTCTGAGCAAAATAACGTTTAATAGCTAAGTTGGCTAGCGAAAAAAGTTGTTGATGGATATCGTAACTTTTAAATTTCAAATATTGCTATAGTGAATGGCAAACATAAACGATACTAACGCATATCACATAATCACACACCCAAATGCAAATGCATGAAAAGCCTAAATACACCATTTTTCTTTCTTACCACGAACTACAAATGCCGCCATTTATCTTAATGTGACGTAACCAATCCGGTAGTCGGAAAAGTCGGAGCTCAGAAATGATGCTCGAATTTCCGACCTATAATTCCGAGTTCTACGACCGTTCAGTTGCTTTTTTCACAACTCGGACCTCGTTTTTTGCTAGTTCCAAGTTGTCTTGAACGTAGCATAAGGGTCGGGCAAACGTTCAGCATAACAGAACGTGCGTTAAAAAAATTAGTGGCGTTAAAACGAATGTGCGTTAACGCGTTATTATCGCGTTAAGTTTTACAGCCCTAATATATATATATATATATATATATATATATATATATATATGTGTGTGTGTGTGTGTGTGTGCATTACACTACCTTGCTTCTAGTCGTCTGGTATTTCTGCATTTTCTAAAGTCTGTCCAAAACTTTCTGCCAGTGGTTTAAAGATGATCTCAGCTAAATCTTTGAGTACTCTTAGGTATATGCCATCAGGGCCAGGGACTTGTCTTTAGTTTATGTAATCTATCCAGTAGGCGGAAGGGTAGTATAATGGCTAAGGAGTTGGTCTTGTAACCTAATTTAAGGTCGCAGACTCGATTCACAGGTAGGACACTGCCGTTGTACCCTTGAGCAAGGTATTTAACCTGCATTGCTTCAGTACATATCCAGCTGTATCACTGGATACAATATAAGTCGCTTGGGATAAGCGTCTGCTAAATGCCTGTAACAATCCAATACTTCTTTATTCTCTATATTAATATATTCTGAGACGTTCTGTGTTCTGAATATGCCTTGCAGCCTATTGGTAACCTCCTCTGTAGTGAAACTCTCAAAAAGTAAATTAAGGCATCAGCAATATCCTTATCCTTACAGTGTAGCAGGGTGGGATGGCAGACCTGCCATCCCAATTAATCTGGAATTTATCCTCACAGGAGTACTGATGGCCATCTACTTATCAGGCGCGGCTGCTTCTGCCTTTGTGCTCATATTGGTTATTTTATTGCTGTGGAAATGTTCAAGACGAAAAAAACGGTAAGTGTTATTTAGAAAACCCCTCACATCAGACTGGAAATTTCATAATATATGCCCTGGAGATATGTTTTAAAAGGAAGCAGTACTGCAACACATATTATATAAAATGAAAAAATGTACCGTTCACTTTTCAAAGGGAGTACAATGACACAGTACAATGTTGCATTGCAGTAAGTCCTCATTTTAACACTGTACATAACTGAAACATACTGGAATGCTTATGAAGCTGTGATTAATTACTAATGGATTACATCAACATGCAAGCCACCCACAGGCTACTGTTTGTATGATGTATGTTTCAAAAGGAATGGGATTATGTTTAGATGGACCTTTTACATTTAATATAGATTATCCCCTGAAACTGGGCTGGCTGTTGTTTGGATGAATTTGGTACGAAATGCAAACCGAAGTGCTCAGATGATGTCACATCATAGGCCCACCTACCTACACTTATGTTTTAGCATAAGAAATCGCTAATTAAAATGTGGCAAATGAAACATGTATAACATTTTTTTTTTGTTGCTTTTAAAGTGTGGAAGTAAAGATAAACCCTGTCTACTCAACTGCAGACCTGTAAGTCTCCAAAGTATGCGACAGAAAAATGTGCATATTCAGTATAGACAAAAATTAATACTATTAATTAACAGCGAACAGTAACTAGCTGCATACTTAATTAGCTATATAATTAAATGCGGTCCAAAAGGAGCATTTAATTATATAACTAGGTTTCATGCTACACTCACTACCAATTTCTACCTAGTCATAGCTTGAACTAATTGTTTGAAACACTGGTTCAAAAGTTTTTTGAACAATTAACACAAGCCACAAAACAACTGCCTTTTGTTGGTTAGCAAAATCCATTTTTAAAACATAATCATTTTTTCAAAACTGCAAATTTATTCTTAAAAATCGCCTCAAGAATGTACATACAGACTTGCAGGCAAGCACGCAAATTTGACAAGGATGATTTCAGTTTAAAAAGTAGGTAATAGCTCCAGACAATCATACAGACTTATCTGGCACAGGTTTTTAAGGCATGTCAACAAATTGTTGTCAGACTCTTGACCAGCATAGCCCACTACAGCTCTTTCTTAATGTGACAAAGAGTCATATTTTCGACATCAAATACGAGCTGAACTAGTAGCAACTGGTGCCGTGGGAGTGGGGTACTACACACACTATCTAAGCAGTGGAGATTTCAGTCGGCGATCAATAGTCCTCACTTTTGCTGATTAGCCGTCTGTTATCTGCAGTTTTCTGTCCGGCTCACGGTGAATTTTGCATGACACACAGGCTAACGTGCATGGGGGTTGCCGCGGCGAAGGGCTAGGGTGTGTAATACGCGTGTCATTTCTTGTTTTATTTTCACAGCGATGACCAGCATGTGGGAACACAGGAAAACATAGCGCCAGCCAAATCCCAGTAGGTCTCTAAAGTACACAGAAGAAAAATATTCAGACTCATATTCTGATTAAACATTAATGAATAATGCTGAATTGACTGTCTTTAATGCCATCTAGCAGCAGGGGAAAGGGGCCTGTTGAAGATCCGTCCGCTCCCGGGGGTGATAACATTTGTGTTAACAGTGCGGTAAGTTCAATAATTTAATATTGCCTGTAGGCACTTGAAATGAAGTGTTCTTTCTGGGTTTTAAAAGACATACTATTTTAGATCAAGTGAGCAGCCAATTCTAGAATTATTGGCACCCTTCATGAAAGTGAGTAGAATGACTGTAAAAAATGAAAGCATACAGTGGGGCATATTTTACATTACATTACAGCATTTAGCAGATGCTCTTATCCAGAGCGACTTACACAACATTTTGGTGAATGGTAAATGGACTCCATTTGTATAGCTCTTTTATCCAAAGCGCTTTACAATTGATGCTTCTCATTCGCCAGAGCAGTTAGGGGTTAGGGGTTAGGTGTCTTGCTCAAGGACACTTCGACATGCCCAGGGCGGGGTTTGAATCGGCAACCCTCCGACTGCCAGACAATCGGTCTTACCTCCTGAGCTATGTCGCCCCTTACACAGCATTTACCTTGCATCCATTTATACAGCTGGGTATGTACTGAAGCAATTCAGGTTAAGTACCTTGCTCAAGGGTACAACGGCAGTGTCATATCCAGTAATGGATATCCAAGCCCAGTTCCTTACCCACTGTGCTACACTGCCCATTTTCGGCTCTAACGTAAGGGGGAGCCACATGCTGTTATCTTAACACAATTTTTCAGACACAAAGAGTTTTTATTGAGTAATACAATTTTTTTCTGCAGAACATACAGTAGGTTTCAAAATGATTGGCATCCCTTTGATTAATATCTGGTTATGCCTCCCCTGGAGACAGTTTTTTAAATATTGTGTAGGCTCTTTGTGCCTGGTGTGAAATAGTGTCTAATTGCATGGTCCATAGGAAACAGTTACAACAGAAAGTATGAATAGAGGTAATCTTTTGCACAGTAATGGGGTAGTGCACACATGCACAACCCTGGAGGCATAACATCACTATACAAGCTTTTCTGGAGCTGCAGGAAGTATAACTTCTGTGCATTTGTGTCTGCAATGAAATGGTTTCACTGTGTTCCTTTTCTATTTCCAGACACCATATTTTGAAGAAGAAGAAGAAGAGGAGGATTATGAGAATTGTTTTAAAGAGGACATTTATGCGAACATGTAATGGAACAAAGTTGGCTAGTCTTAAGAAAAACCTGCTACTTTAACATACGTGATCCGGAGGCAGTTCAAGCGATGACTATGTATTTATAAGGCCTTTGTCACACTACAGGAATTTTGATTCAAAGTCTCCATGCACACATTTCACATACGATACTTTTTTATCGGATATAGCTTGTGCGCGATGTGAATAAGGCTTGTGATTTCTGTCAGCATGTTTATTACTGAACGGCCATGAAGATGGAGGTTTTGGTATCACAAGAATCATAAGAAGGGTTAATTCTGTTCTCTAGTACGTGTGCTGGGTGCTTGGAAAGGATCCTTTTGATTTTTTAACGGTACATTACTTGATGTCTTATTTCAATATTGTTTATTAATATTGCCTTATACTGCTTTGAAGGCCTACATGTATTGTCACCAAGTATATTACTATAATCAAGAGCGAAACATTTATATTTAATTCATTGATTATTTTGTGTTCTGAGAATATCTTTGCTGCAATAAATAATTCACGGTGTTAGAGGGGTCAGCTTTTGTGATAAATATATGGCCCTTGTACGATAGATGATGGATGGATGGATGGATGGAAGACTGTCAAACTAATCCTAACATCATACACTGTGTGAATTACATCAGAGGAACAAGAGAAGCAGGGAAAAATGGTTGCAAAGCTACTGTGATTTCAAATTGAATAAGGATGGAAGCCGCCCTGACAATGGCTTAAATGATTAAAAATTAAACTGTAAATCTACGACGTTCAGTTCACAAATTGTGTATTACCACATTGTGCATATTAATGCACAAAAAAACATAGCTCTCGCCAAATTTTTATGGACCGAACAGTGATGAGCAAAAATATACTGGTTTTTGTCTCAAATCAACACCTAGCTTTAGCCAGTTAGTCAGTGAAATGCCAGCCACAACAACAAGGTAAGGCAAGTACAAGCTCACCCTTTGGTGAAAAGATTCCACAAAAACACATACATCCATCCATTATCTGTACTCGCTTATCCTGAGCAGGGTCCATCCATTATCTATACCCGCTTATCCTGAGCTGGGTCCATCCATTATCTATACCCACTTATCCTGAGCTGGGTCCATCCATTATCTATGCCCGTTTATCCTGAGCTGGGTCCATCCATTATCTATATCTTGAGCAGGGTCACGGGGGGCACTGGAGCCTATCCCAGCATGCATTGGGCGAGAGGCAGGAACACACCCTGGACAGGCCGCCAATCTATCGCAGGGCACACACACCATTCACTCGCTCACTCATACCTATGGGCAATTTAGAGTCTCCAATTAGCCTACCTGCATGTCTTTGGACTGTGGGAGGAAACCAGAGTACCCTGAGGAAACCAACGCGGACACGGGGAGAACATGCAAACTCCACACACAAAGGCCCCAAGCTGAGATTCGGACCTACGACCTTCTTGTTGTGAGGCTACAGTGCTACTCACTGCACCACCCTGCCGCCGGACACATATACAGTTAAATGCAAAAATATCGGCGATATTTGTTTTTTTGGCTTTTCTACTCTAGCACATTGAAAATAAAATATTGAGTATGGGGTTAAAGTGCAGACTGTCAGCCTTAATTTGAGGACATATACAGCTGTAACCGTGTAGGAATTGCAACACTTTTTATAAATAGTCCCCCATTTTAGAAGAACAAAAGTCATTGGCTGCTCAGCTGATTCTTGCTGAATACCAGCTGCATGGCATTGATTAATATACATGACACCCAAAAAAGGTCTAGAGTTGATTCTAGGTGTGTAATTTGCAATTGGAGTCTGTTGAGGTTATTTGAACTAGGTGTCAATGCCAGTAAATTAGGCCATCATGAGGCTACGGAATAAATTGATCAGAGGCATAGCCAAAACTTTGGGTGTGTCAAAATCAACTGTTTGATACAGTGTAAATCCACTGTGTTAGAGTACACAGCCAAAACAAAAATACTGTCCCAGTACTTTTGCATTTAACAGAATATGTGGCAATGCATATGTATAATATTGAAATTCATTTGTAAATGAGAGACCAATAACACAGGAATGGCTTACCTTTTACCTTCACCGATGCACCGAAAAGATTCAACAGCAAAATCCTCTGTGAGAAAGCCCTCCTACACTCCTCTCTACCTCTACCGTAACAGGAAGCCAGAGGCAAACTGTGGAGGGGTGATGTGGTTAATGCGCCATCTGCTGGTGGAGAGGGAACGTTTAGCTGGCCTGCTTCCACGAATGTTAGAATTTTTCAGTAACTGTTTATATGCTCTACTGTACGTATATTATATACTATGACTAAAAATCTATTTACAGTACAACCAAAATATTTTATATGACTAACGTATAAAGTATAATATAAATAGACAGGGATTGATTTAACTTTATAATTTGGAAGATGTAATTTTGCCCCATATGTTTGTTTTGGCTTCATAAATTTCATTTAATTTTTAATACATTAGCAGGATGGTAGAAAGCTATTTTACAGAAGCAACACTTTTTTCACATGGTGTGCCTGTGGTAGGTACCTTCGTAACGCTGTGCTACAGAGATGAGCTGGAAATGTTGAGTTGTATTTAGCACAGTAGAAATGTGTGACCGAAACAATTACACTTAGCATGAAAAGGCAGGTATGTTTATTACTGTATGACCAATCAGACCAACCTTTGGTTTCACTTACTCAGTTAAAAGTGGTTTTCATTAGCTGGAACCACTGACTTCCACTGCTACGTCACTCTACAGTGAGAACAATAGACTTTATTGTGGTAAACCATGTGTGGTGTGGGGATGGCTGGTTTAAGCAGCCACACCTGGCCTGGGTCAAGCTAATTAGACCTGGCCAATTGGATAATTGGTTAAGAATTAGATAATTGGCCAGGCTAATTGGGCCCAGGAACAGGAGTGGCTGCACCTGTGCGTAGTGAGGTAATCACTGCGCACAGGTTAAATCTGCCATCCCCACTCACACGGGGAGCTTCGGTCATGACTGGTTTACATCTGCTCATTTGGCGTTACCATCTTGCCAAACCCTCGTGAATAAATGTGGACTGTTTTAACATCATCTCCCTGTGTCTCTGTGCTGGAGGGCCCCTTGGAAAGCCACTTCGGTGGCCTGTGGCAGGCGTGTTTGCCACACCATGATTCGTGTGGGAAGGATTGCTTTTGTATGATTTAACTGCATATCAAAGACTGCCTTCAAAGAGATAACTGCTATGGTTGCAACCACGTTACTAGATGCCAGATTTGCATAACTGTAAATGGTAAATTTCGGCACATTTCCCTGTATGTTTTACCACATTAAGCTTGAGAGGCAAACTTATGGAACTCAGCGTAAGTGCTTGGTTGAGATCTTTTCTGGTTTTGTTACCTGCTGTAGCTAGCAGGATGCTTAACGATGAGAACCAACTGTCCAGTTACATTTGCCCTACAGTGTACATAAAATATTAAGTGATAAAAATGGGACAGTTCTATATTCTGCTTGCCAGCTGGCAGAATATGCAGTAGTGAAACTGTAAGAACTGGCATCATTTGTTGTTTCAGGATGACATATGATATCAGAACACATTTTGTAAAGCTTACATGGAAATCTTATGTCCCTCAGGAACACCTGAAATGACACTACTACCAATGGCTGTGTATATCACTCAGGAACACCTGAAATGGAACTACTACCTGTGGTATTTGTGGCTCAGTTTATTTTTACAGCTAAATATCTTGAGTGTGATACGGGGTTGCAGGAGGAGGTTCTTATGAGTGTGTAGGAAATTAGCTCAGTTACAAGGCAGGAAGTTGTCTTTTGTTATTAGGATGTGGTACATGATGCACATTTTCAGTCAGACCTGACCAGTTGTTTGATCGTGTCTTCATCAGCTGCACAAATCGAATAATCTTTTAAGGATTACAGTGAAACAGAATTATCAAAGTGCAGGTATGTATTGATGTGGCTGTGTGCTGATTTTTAAATTATGGGTTGGTAATGTTTTAGGCATTTAGGTGTATGCTACCACCTATTAAAAGCCATAATTTGACAACTATTGGCACAATCTAGATGAAATATTGGATATTTTAGCCTGACATTATGCTCTTTGATTGTGCTGGATTACATTTGATGTGTTATATTGAATACAAATTAATATTATAGTATTCTTTCCATTACCTTGTGAATGAACTGGCACTAATTGACTGCATATTTTGTGTAATACTGTGTTTATATTGTGCAATTAATTAATTAATTAATTTTATTTCTGGCAGGCGATTTACGTGTTTTTCTTTCTTATGTGGGCTGAGATGATGGTAGGGACACACTGGTAGAGAGATGTTGTAAACTGAAGTGAACCCAGCAAATTAGCCAGCCCAGTCAAACTGTACAGTTAAACAAACATGAAATGAAACAAAGCAGAAAAGCAAAACAAAAATGCTATAACTGATTTTAAATGTTTGGCGTCAGTAATTTAGGCTTTTTACTTTACTGACATTTAGCAGATTCTCTTATCCAGTTGCGTATAATGAAAACTGTGCAAATATGTGGGATTGAATTGCTGTTGCGGGGGAAAGTATAGTTTCAAGAGAGAAAGCACATGCAAGAAGTGCAGACTCAACTGGCAACCTACTGTATCAACAATTCTGCTGAACATTAAACTAAGTTACACAAACAAGGACTAACCTGTCCTTACGGCCAATAGACGACATTAAATGAACAAGAGCAAAGAACCACAGACTCCGGAAACAAAAAAGGAAATAAGCTGCACCTAATCAGGTGATAAGCCTTGTGTAGGCCTACTGTATTTACTGAGAAATTAATAGTCATGTGACTTTAAAATACAGATCAGGGTATTATTAATGAAAGATGAAACATTTTACACATACATTTGAAATACATAATCTTTGATACATAAAGTGCAGTATTTTTAAAAATGTTTTTTAATCTTCATCAGTTGTCATGGGTATATATATATTGTTATTTATTGTAGACTATGCTGCAGAACAAATTACCCCAAGGGGATAATAAAGACCCTAACTAACTAACTAACTAACTAACTGACTGACTAACTAACTAGTAGTATGTTACTTTATTAATGTATGAATGAAACCCAACACAATGCTCATGCTATTAAACGCTAATGCTGCATATGTATGTGAAATGCTGAAGCCTGTATTCAGTCAACATTTTTGTTTACTTTGAAATACAAATAAATGCAGGAAATAGTTTTTCTTCACAAACTCGGTTTAGCAGATCCATGTTCATGATTGCAGAACTCAGAAAGCTGACTGTAAAAACAAGAAAAAAAAAAAGAAATAGGCCTCTATAATCACAAATCCAAGTTAAGGCCTACATGTATTGTTCTTTTAAAAAATCTTTAAATGTTGATCAAAACATGCAGTTGTTTACAATTGTTAAATATTAGCAATAAAAGGCAGGTTCAGTACACCACAATGGACTATGTCTACTCTCTTTAAAAGTGGCCCCATATCATGCAACTATTTCTTTCTCTTCCACCAGGCAAGGTCTTCCTCTGCATTCATCTGCAATGAGAACACAGGCTTTGTGGTTTTATGCCATCTACTCAAATGGTACTGTTGTTGCTCTTTCAGCTTGTTTACAGTAAGAATATGTCTATTCACAGGTCACGTAGTAGAGGCAGAAACTTTTTTCAGCTTTTCAAGACCAGGCTTGATATGGTGTTAGACACTAACTAGTCTGTAGGTACTTAGACCACTAGGTACAATATAGTCAGGAATATGGCAAGCATTGTTGGGCTGAATGGCCTGTTCTCATCATTATGTTATGTTAAGAAATGTTAAGAAAAGTCTGTTGTCCATAGTCAAACTGTAACTTGCTTTGCTACTCATTATTGAAATTAGGAGAGAGTTCTGAGATTTCACTTAATCAGTGATAAGTACACGCCTCATTATTGGCACTGAATGATTCTTGTTCACTTTGACATGAATAATAATGTGTTAAAAGCCCAGGCTTGCCTAATTCAGTCAAGGTGATTGTAGCTACAATATCTGAAAGATGATGAAATCTAGATAATTAAGGGCAAAATAGCACAGCACAGAACTTTCTGCAGTTGCCTGTGGCATACATGGGGCGGAAGTGCAGTATAATGGGTAAGGCACTGGGCTTGTAACCTAAAGGTCACAGGTTCAATTCTCACGTAGGACACTGCTGTTGTACCCTTGAGCAAAGTACTTAATCTGCATTGCATCAAGTATATATCCAGCTGTATAAATGAATGCAATGTAAAAGCCATGTAAAAAAATAATAAGTTGTATAAGTCGTTCTAAATAAGATCATCTAATAAAGGCCTGTCATGTAATAATCAAATTTATTTTGAAATATAACATTGACACGTAAAATGTGATAGTTTTTTTTTTTTTGTTTACACTTACTTGAGCTCAATTAGTTAATCAGCGAGATACAAAGTCACAGATTAACATGTAGATTATTTTTTCTCCTTTAGAAAGAGACTAAAATGGCTGACCATATACATTTTGGCTAATTTGGAAAAAATGTTGCCAAGAAATTCAGAAACAAATCTAAGAGTAAAAACAACAAAAAACTAAAATATTTACATTACATTTATTTAGCAGACGCTTTTATCCAAAGCGACGTACAAAAGTGCATATCATGGTCATTGGACAACTACAAAACACAGGTTTGATAAGGTACAATACTCATTTTGTACAGCTGTTTCTAGCCAAGAACACAATTTACACCATTTTAAAGTCTGTATGTAACATAATCTCATAATGACTCACTGTGATTGTGTTTTTTTCCAGTGCTAAATGTATACACGGCTTCATGGACTGCAGAAATACCAAAAACAATATCAGCACTGCAGGGGTCCTGTGTCGTGGTTCCCTGCAAGTTCAATTACCCAGACCCCCCAAAAAAGCCTCCAGCAATAACAGGAATATGGCAAATGACCGACTACCAATTCATTTACCACCCAGACTCCTCCAAAGTGATGGAAGAATTCAGGGGCCGGACAAATTTGATTGGGGATCTCGCAAGGAAGAACTGTTCACTGAGAATTAATCACCTGAAAAAAAAGGACAATGGCCCATTTATTTTTAGGATAGAGATTCATGACTTTAATAAGGCCTCTTACAAACATAATATGATCTCCATTGATGTCCAAGGTGCGTTTGAAGAAGTGTTCTCTATGTGGCTTATTTTTAAAATCATGAGTATATACTGATAAGATCCTGCGTTAAAGTCATTGTAAAACATAAGCAGTTCCTTTTAGGTCTGTGCACTTTGGCTATTGAAAGCCCCACTGCATGCTTGAGACCAGCTGTGATTGGAAATATGTTTTCATGGCTTTATTTCTAGAATTGTGACAGCTCACTTTGTTGACCGAAAACTGAAAATGATTCATTGGGATCTTGTAGCTTACAGATGGCGGTTTATTAGATGCTTGTGTTCACTTGACTACAGACTCTCCAGCCTCCCCATTGCTGACCGTGAGCGGGGAGGTCAAAGCAGGTGACGCTGTGACTGCTTCCTGCTCTGTGTATCACTCCTGTCCCACGGAGCTGCCTCACCTGATCTGGAGCCGCAGTGGAACAACCACCAACCAATCAGAGGAGCTGCCCAACGGCCAATGGAGAGTGACATCAAGCCTGACATTCACTGCCACAAACTCTGACCACAACCAGCATCTGACTTGCACAGCAAAGTATCAGCAGGTTACATCTGTGCAATCTTCTAAAATATTGAATGTGGCATGTAAGTGGGCTAATTTATTTATTTATTTTACATGTTTCTGCACAAAGCCTGAAGTATTTCACAATATTCTTCAAAATGAGAACTAACACATTTTGATAGCATCTTATTCTGAGGCAAAATGTGTGATACTGCTATAAGAAGATGTAAACTCGTAGAATTGTTCTCTATCTGGGTATGCATCACATGAAATATGAGATAATTTACAGTTACTGTAAATGCATAAGTATTAGGACTGTAACAAAATTTATGTTGGTTTGATTCTGTACTCCAGCACATTGGATTTGAAATACAATGAATGCGAGGTTAAAATGTGGATTGTCAGCTTTAGTTTGAGGGTATTTATATCTCCTAGCTCGTGAAACGTTCAAATAAAGGACCGTGTTATGAGTTTATGTGGAAATAAACTATGTTTGTGACTGTTGTCTTTCATCTAGATGCCCCAGTCCGTGTGGAGGTCGAGCCTGAGTCCACAGTGGTGAAGGAGGGAGATGCTGTGGAGGTGCAGTGCTCCAGTGACAGTAACCCTCCTGCACACGGCTACCAGTGGTACAACACCACTGGCACTCTGCTGTCAGAGGAACGAATCTACAAACTGCACAACGTGTCCAGACACACTAAAGCTCTCTACTGTGCAGCCATCAACACAGAGGGGCACAAGAACTCCACTCCGGCCAAGATCAGCGTGGAGTGTAAGTGCAGATCAAAACGTTTCATTTGGACAGTTACACACAGGCCCTCACGTCTTTGTCGTCTGGCCTGAAATGAATACGTAATGACCATCTTTCTGAGCATATATCAGGTGCAGAGATGTGTTGGGTACACATTTGCAGTGTTTGATGGGTCTCCAGTAATCAGTGTTTTGACATAAAAATAAAATGGAGCAAGGATCTCAGGAGAGATCTGCTTGATTTTAAACTACAACTACAGATGTCTTTCTGTAAGAGGTCCAAATTGAATTAAAATTGCTGTGTATGTTTCATCTCCACATGAACTTGTATAAGTCATTGTCAGGCCTAAACTTTTATTTGATATAACATCATCAGCAGTGCACAAAGGCAGACGGTCATTTTTATCTTAAAATTTGGCTAGTTAGTCATACGGGCATACATTTGGCACAGTATGTAAATAAATTGAAAACTGTAGTTTAAAAAATCTAATAATAATCATAATAATAATAGGAATTCTTTAATAATTTCCAGACCCCCCAAGCATTGGAGCAGAATCAGGCTGTGTTGCAGAAATCACAGGGGTGAACTGCCGGTGCCTGGTGGAGTCCAGGCCCGCTAGCAGAGTCCAGTGGAAACTTGCAGATGGCAAAAGTGAAAACAGCAGCAGCGTCCACAGCACAGATGGACAGGACTCCGCCACTGTCCACACACTGCATTTCCACCTGGGCCTTACTGATGTGGTGTCCTGCTACGCCAGCAACAAACATGGGAACGAAACAAGGGTCCTGGAAACCAACCACAGAGGTACTTTACCATTTTCCTTCACTATCAAAGGGGTATTTCTCGGTTTATATATATATATATATATGTGCATTACATTACCTCACTTCTAGTCCTCTGGTATTTCTCCAGTTTCTAAAGTCTGTCCAAAACTTTCTGTCAGTGGTTTAAAGATGATCTCACCTAACTCTCTGGGTACTTTTGTTTACATGTCATCAGGGGGGCCAGGGACTTGTCTTTAGTTCATGTAGTTTATCCAGTAGGTGGCAGTGTAGTATGATGGCTAAGTAGGATTCACCAGTAGGACACTGCCTTGTACCCTTGAGCAAGGTACTTAACCTGCATTGCTCCAGTATATATCCAGCTGTATCATTGGATAAAATATAAGTCGCTCGGGATAAGAGTGTCTGCTAAATGCCTGTAACAATCCAATACTTCTTTATTCTCTATATTAATATATTCTGAGACATTCCTAGTTCTGAATATGCCTTCCAGCCTATTAATAACGTCCTCTGTAGTAAAACTCTCAACAAAGTACATTAAGGCATCAGCAATATCCTTATCCTTAAGGCGTAACTTGGTGGGATGGCAGACCTGCCATCCCAATTAATCTGGAATTTATCCTCACAGGAGTACTGATGGCCATCTACTTATCAGGCTCAGCTGCTTCTGCCTTTGTGCTCATATTGGTTATTTTATTGCTGTGGAAATGTTCAAGACGAAAAAAACGGTAAGTGTTATTTAGAAAACCCCTCACATCAGACTGGAAATTTCATAATATATGCCCTGGAGATATGTTTTAAAAGGAAATAGTACTACAACACACATTATATAAAGTGAGAAAATGCACCGTTCACTTTTCGAAGGGAGTACAAGACTTGTACAACGACACAGTACAATGTTGCAGTTGCAGTAAGTGCTCAGTTTGATCATGTACGTAACTGCAACATACTGGAATGCTTATGAAGCCGTGTTAATAATTACTGGTGGACTGATTACATCAACATGCAAGCCACCCGCAGGCTGCTGTTTGTATGCTGTATGTTTCGACATATATGGGATTATGTTTAGATGGACCAGGAAATCGAAAGTTCATTGCCTGCAGTGAAGCCTTCTTTTTTCCTGGTTTTGTTTGTTTTTGCTCCTATAAATGTCCCTCTGCTTTGTCAATTTTTTGACATTTTTGACATGCCTTTTACATTTAATATAGAATATCCCCTGAAACTGGGCTGGCTGTTGTTTGGATGAATTTGGTACAAAATTGGTGCAAACTGAAGTGCTCAGAAGATGTCACATCAAAGGCCTACCAACCTACGCTCATGTTTTAGCATAAGAAATCGTTGATTAAAATGTGGCAAATTAAATATATATAACATTATTTTTTTTTTAACATTTTTTAATCTTCAAAGTGTGGAAGTAAAGAAAAACCCCATCTACTCAACTGAAGGCCTGTAAGTCTCCGAAGTATGCAACAGAAAAATTGCTGTTAATGAATACTATTAATTAACAGCAAACAGCAACTAGCTGCATAATTAACTAGCTATATAATTAAATGCAGTCCAAAAGAAGCATTTAATTATATAACTAGGTTTCATGCTATACGCACTACCAATTTCTACCTAGTCACAGATTATCTCAAATGCTTGAACTAATTTTTTGAAACACTGGTTCAAAAGTTTTCTGAACAATTAACACAAGCCAAAAAAACTGCCTTTTGCTGGTTAGCAAAATCCATTAAAAAAATATAATCATTTTTTCAAAACTGCAAATTTATTTTTATAAATCGCCTCAAGAATGTACATACAGACTTGCAGGCAAGCACGCAAATTTGACAAGGATGATTTCAGTTTAAAAAGTAGGTAATAGCTCCAGACAATCATACAGGCTTATCTGGCACAGGTTTTGAAGGCATGTCAACAAATTGTTGTCAGGCTCTTGACCAGCATAGCCCACTACAGCTCTGTCTTAATGTGGCAAAGAGTCATATTTTCCACATCAAATACGAGCTGAACCAGTAGCAGCTGGTGCCGTGGGAGTGGGGTACTACACACACTATCTAAGCAGTGGGGATTTCAGTCGGCGATCAATAGTCCTCACTTTTGCTGATTAACCGTCTGTTATCTGCAGCTTTCTGTCCGGCTCACGGTGAATTTTGCATGACACACACACTTAATGTGCATGGGTGTTGCCGCGGCGAAGGGCTAGGGTGTGTAATACGCGTGTCATTTCTTGTTTTATTTTCACAGCGATGACCAGCATGTGGGAACACAGGAAAACATAGCGCCAGCCAAATCCCGGTAGGTCTCTAAAGTACACAGAAGAAAAATATTCAGACTCATATTCTGATTAAACATGAATGAATAATGCTGAATTGACTGTCTTTAATGCCATCTAGCAGCAGGGGAAAGGGGCCTGTTGAAGATCCGTCCGCTCCCGGGGGTGATAACATTTGTGTTAACAGTGCGGTAAGTTCAATAATTTAATATTGCCTGTAGGCACTTGAAATGAAGTGTTCTTTCTGGGTTTTAAAAGACATACTATTTTAGATCAAGTGAGCAGCCAATTCTAGAATTATTGGCACCCTTCATGAAAGTGAGTAGAATGACTGTAAAAAATGAAAGCATACAGTGGGGCATATTTTACATTACATTACAGCATTTAGCAGATGCTCTTATCCAGAGCGACTTACACAACATTTTACACAGCATTTACCTTGCATCCATTTATACAGCTGGATATGTACTGAAGCAATTCAGGTTAAGTACCTTGCTCAAGGGTTCAACGGCAGTGTCCTATCCAGTAATGGATATCCAAGCCCAGTTCCTTACCCACTGTGCTACACTGCCCAATTTCAGCTCTAACGTAAGGGGGAGCCACATGCTGTTATCTTAACACAATTTTTCAGAAACAAAGAGTTTTTATTGAGTAATACATTTTTTTTCTGCAGAACATACAGTAGGTTTCAAAATGATTGGCATCCCTATGATTAATATCTGGTTATGCCTCCCCTGGAGACAGTTTTTTAAATATTGTGTAGGCTCTTTGTGCCTGGTGTGAAATAGTGTCTAATTGCATGGTCCATAGGAAACAGTTACAACAGAAAGTATGAATAGAGGTAATCTTTTGCACAGTAATGGGGTAGTGCACACATGCACAACCCTGGAGGCATAACATCACTATACAAGCTTTTCTGGAACTGCAGGAAGTATAACGTCTGTGCATTTGTGTCTGAAATGAAATGGTTTCACTGTGTTCCTTTTCTATTTCCAGACACCATATTTTGAAGAAGAAGAAGAAGAGGAGGATTATGAGAATTGTTTTAAAGAGGACATTTATGCGAACATGTAATGGCACAAAGTTGGCTAGTCTTAAGAAAAACCTGCTACTTTAACATACGTGATCCGGAGGCAGTTCAAGCGATGACTATGTATTTATAAGGCCTTTGTCACACGACAGGAATTTTGATTCAAAGTCTCCATGCACACATTTCACATATGATACTATTTTTTATCGGATGTTGCTTGTGCGCGATGTGAATAAGGCTTGTGATTTCTGCCAGCACGTTTATTACTGAACGGCCATGAAGATGGAGGTTTTGGTATCACAAGAATCATAAGAAGGGTTAATTCTGTTCTCTAGTACGTGTGCTGGGTGCTTGGAAAGGATCCTTTTGATTTTTTAACGGTACATTACTTGATGTCTTATTTCAATATTGTTTATTAATATTGCCATATACTGCTTTACAGGCCTACATGTATTGTCACCAAGTATATTACTATAATCAAGAGCGAAGCATTTATATTTAATTCATTGATTATTTTGTGTTCTGAGAATATCTTTGCTGCAATAAATAATTCACGGTGTTAGAGGGGTCAGCTTTTGTGATAAATATATGGCCCTTGTACGATAGATGATGGATGGATGGATGGATGGAAGACTGTCAAACTAGTTCTAACATCACACTGTGTGAATTACATCAGAGGAACAAGAGGAACAGGGAAAAATGGCTGCAAAGCTACTGTGATTTCAAATTGACTAAGGATGCAATGGCTTAAATGATTAAAAATTAAACTGTAAATCTACAACGTTCAGTTTACCAATTGTGTATTACCACATTTTGCATATGAATGCACACAAAACATAGCTCTCACCAAATTTTCTACGGACCAAACAGCGATGAGCAAAAATATACTGGTTTTTGTCTCAGATCAACACTTAGCTTTAGCCAGTTAGTCAGTGAAATGCAAGCCACAACAACAAGGTCAGGCAAGTGCAAGCTCACCCTTTGGTGAAAAGATTCCATGGACACACATACATTCATCCATTATCTATACCCGCTTATCCTGAGCAGGGTCGCGGGGGGTGCTGGAGCCTATACCAGCATGCATTGTGCGAGAGGCAGGATTACCCCATGGACAGGCCGCCAATCTATCGCAGGGCACACACACCATCCACTCGCTCACTCATACATATGGGCAATTTAGAGTCTCTAATTAGCCTACCTGCATGTCTTTGGACTGTGGGAGGAAACCGGAGTACCCTGAGGAAACACGCGTGGATACAGGGAGAACATGTAAACTCCACACAGAAAGGCCCCAAGCTGAGATTCGAACCCACAACCTCGTTGCTGTGAGGCAACAGTGCTACCGACTGCACCACCGTGCCATCCAACACATATATAGTTAAATGCAAAGATATAGGCACAGTGACATGATTTCTGTTACTTTGGCTTTTCTACTCCAGCACAATGGAAATAAAATATTGAGCATGAGGTTAAAGTGCAGGCTGTCAGCTTTAATTTGAGGGTGTATACAGCTGTAACCGTGTATAGGAATTACAACCCTTTTTATAAATAGTCCCCCATTTTAGAAGAGCAAAAGTAATTGGACAATTGGCTGCTCAGCTGATTCTTGCTGAATACCAGCTGCATGGGATTCAATCATTAATTAATATACATGACACCTAAAAAAAGATCTGGAGTTGATTCTAGGTGTGTAATTTGCATTTGCAGTCTGTTGAGGTTATTAGAACTAAGTGTCAGTGCCAGTAAAGTAGGCCATCATGAGGCTACGGAATAAATTGATCAGAGGCATAGCCAAAATTTTGAGTGTGTCAAAATCAACTGTTTGATACAGTGTAAATCCACTGTGTTAGAGTACACAGCCAAAACAAAAATACTGTCCCAGTACTTTTGCATTTAACAGAATATGTAACAATGCACATGTATAATGATGAAATTCATTTGTAAATGAGAGATCAATATTAAAGGAATGGCTTACCTTTTACCTTCACCGATGCACCGAAAAGATTCAACAGCAAAATCCTCTGTGAGAAAGCCCTCCTACACTCCTCTCTACCTCTACCGTAACAGGAAGCCAGAGGCAAACTGTGGAGGGGTGATGTGGTTAATGCGCCATCTGCTGGTGGAGAGGGAGCGGTTTAGCTGGCCTGCTTCCACAGCTGTTAGAATTATTCAGTAACTGTTTATATGCTCTACTGTATGTATATTATATTACTATGACTAAAAATCTATTTACAGTACAACCAACATATTTGACATGATTAACAAGTATAATATAAATAGACAGGGATTGATTTAACTTTATAATTTGGAAGATGTAATTTTGCCCCATATGTTTGTTTTGGCGTTATACATTTCATTTAATTTTTAATACATTAGCAGGATGGTAGAAAGCTATTTTACAGAAGCAACACTTTTTTCACATGGTGTGCCTGTGGTAGGTACCTTCGTAAGGTTGTGCTATAGAGATGAGCTGGAAATGTTGAGTTGTATTTAGCACAGTAGAAATGTGTGACCAAAACAGTTACACTTAGCACGAAAAGGCAGGTATGTTTATTATTGTATGACCAATCAGATCAACCCTTAGTTTCACTTACTCTGTTAAAAGTGGTTTTCATTAGCTGGATCTATGGACTTCCACTGCTACGTTACTCTACAGTGAGAACAATAGACTTTATTGTGGTAAACCATGATTCATGTGGGAAGGATTGCTTTTGTTTGATTTAACTGCATATGCCTTCAAAGAGATAAGTGCTATGGTTGCAACCACGTTACTAGATGCCAGATTTGCATAACTGTAAATGGTAAATTTTGGAACATTTCCCTGTATGCTTTACCACATTAAGCTTGAGAGGCAAACTTATGGAACTCAGCGTAAGTGCTTGGTTGAGATCTTTCCTGGTTTTGTTACCTGCTGTAGCTAGCAGGATGCTTAACGATGAGAACCAACTGTCCAGTTACATTTGCCCTACAGTGTACATAAAATATTAAGTCTATTTCTTTTTACCAGCAACATCCTTTTCTTAAAATTTTTAAATAAAAAAGGCGACATTTCTATTTTCTGCTTGCTAGCTGGCAGAATATGCAGTAGTGAAACTGGATGAATTGGCATTACTTATTGTTTCAGGATGACATATTTTATCAGAACACATACTGTAAAGCTTACTTAAAAATCTTATGTCCCTCAGGAACACCTGTAATGGCACTACTACCAATGGCTGTGTATATCACTCAGGAACACCTGAAATGGCACTACTACCTGTGGTATTTGTGGCTCAGTTTATTTTTACAGCTAAATATCTTGAGTGTGATACGGGGGTGCAGGAGGAAGTTCATATGAGTGTGTAGGAAAATAGCTCAGTTACAAGGCAGGAAGTTGTCTTTTGTTATTAGGATGTGGTACATGATGCACATTTTCAGTCAGACCGGACCAGTTGCTTGATCGTGTCTTCATCGGCTGCACAAATCGAATAATCTTTCAAGGATTACAGTGAAACAGAATTATCAAAGTGCAGGTATGTATTGATGTGGCTGTGTGCTGATTTTTAAATTATGGGTTGGTTATGTTTTAGGCATTTAGGTGTATGCTACCACCTATTAAAAGCCATAATTTGACAACTATTGGCACAATCTAGTTGAAATATCGGATATTTTAGCCTGACATTATGCTCTTTGATTGTGCTGGATTACATTTGATGTGTTATATTGAATACAAATTAATATTATAGTATTCTTTCCATTACCTTGTGAATGAACTGGCACTAATTGACTGCATATTTTGTGTAATATTGTGTTTATATTGTGCAATTAATTAATTTATTTATTTTATTTCTGGCAGGCGATTTACGTGTTTTTCTTCCTTATGTGGGCTGAGATGATGATAGGGACACACTGGTAGAGAGATGTTGTAAACTGAAGTGAACCCAGCAAATTAGCCAGCCCGGTTAAACTGTACAGTTAAACAAACCGAACGAAACAAAGCAGAAAAGCAAAACAAAAATGCAATAACTGATTTTAAATGTTTGGCGTCAGTAATTTAGGCTTTTTACTTTACTGACATTTAGCAGATTCTCTTATCCAGTTACGTATAATGAAAACTGTGCAAATATGTGGGATTGAATTGCTGTAGAGGGGGAAAGTATGGTTTCAAGAGAGACAGCACATGCAAGAAGTGCAGACTCTGGCAACCTACTGTATCAACAATTCTGCTGAACATTAAACTGAGTTACACAAACAAGGACAAACCTGTCCTTACGGCCAGTAGACAACATTAAATGAACAAGAGCAAAGAACCACAGACTCCGGAAACAAAAAAGGAAATAAGCTGCACCTAATCAGGCGATAGCCTTGTGTAGGCCTACTGTATTTACTGAGACATTAATAGTCATGTGACTTTAAAATACAGCACAGGGTATTATCAATGAAAGATGAAACATTTTATACATACATTTCAAAAACATAATCTTTGGTATATAAAGTGCAGTATTTTAAAAAATGTTTTTTAATCTATCAGTTGTCATGGGTATATATATATTGTTATTTATTGTAGACTATGCTGCAAAACAAATTACCCCAAGGGGATTGTAAAGACTCTAACTAACTAACTGACTGACTAACTAACTAGTAGTATGTTACTTTATTAATGAATGACCGAAACCCGACACAATGCTCATGCTATTAAACGCTAATGCTGCATATGTATGTGAAATGCTGAAGCCTGTATTCAGTCAACATTTTTGTTTACTTTGAAATACAAATAAATGCAGGAAATAGTTTTTCTTCACAAACTCGGTTTAGCAGATTCATGTTCATGATTGCTAAACTCAGAAAGCTGACTGTTAAAAATAGAAAAAAAAAGAAACAGGCATCTAAATTTAATCACAAATCCAAGTTAAGGCCTACATGTATTGTTCTTTTAAAAAATCTTTAAATGTTGATCAAAACATGCAGTTGAGTACAATTGTTAAATATTAGCAATAAAAGGCAGTACACTGTGCAGTCTTATATTATACATTGTGTTTGT
The DNA here is from genome assembly GCF_013347855.1 of Anguilla anguilla. Lineage (NCBI taxonomy): Eukaryota > Metazoa > Chordata > Actinopteri > Anguilliformes > Anguillidae > Anguilla > Anguilla anguilla. The sequence continues at coordinate 85,141,557 of NC_049201.1, forward strand.
GTAAACAAGAAAATATGTTTAAAAATATGTATGTCCTTTGTCTCAACAATAGGGGTTTGTTTAACTTGAACCAAATGCCTTCAGCCAAACCTGACCAAGCTTTTAACACTTTGCAGAGTTGTGTTGCATTTCACTGTTTCTGCGGTTCAGTTATAAATAACCTGAGTTGAGTTTCTTGAGGTTCAGTACTCCACAATGAACTATGTTTACTGTCTTTAAAAGTGGCCCTATATCATGCAACTATTTCTTTCTCTTCCACCAGGCAAGGTCTTCCTCTGCATTCATCTGCAATGAGAACACAGGCTTTATGGTTTTATGCCATCTACTCATATGGTACTGTTTTTATTCTGTTGTTGCTCTTTCAGCTTGTTCACAGATAGAATATGTCTATTCACAAGTCACATAGTAGAGGCAGAAACCTTTTCAGCTTTTCAAGACCAGGCTTGATATGGTGTTAGACACTAACTAGTCTGTAGGTACTTAGACCACTAGGTACAATATAGTCAGGAATATGGCAAGCATTGTTGGGCTGAATGGCCTGTTCTCATCATTATGTTATGTTAAGAAATGTTAAGAAAGGTCTTTTGTCCATAGTCAAACTGTAACTTGCTTTGCTACTCATTATTGAAATTTGGAGAGAGTTCTGAGATTTCACTTAATTGGTGATAGGTACACACTAAAATCCCTCATTGTTGGCACTGAATGATTCTTGTTCACTTTGACATGAATAAAAGAAAAATGCTAAATTACTTATATTTGTTGAAGCCAAAATGGATTTTATTTGGGTGTCGGTGGTATTCCAAAAAAAAAAAAAAGACACAACTGGCCTTGGTGGTTACAGTGAGCCTATGCTTTTCAGCCAATAATATGTTAAAAGCTCAGGCTTGCCTAATTCAGTCAAGGTGATTGTAGCTACAATATCTGAAAGATGATGGAATCTAGATAATTAAGGGCAAAATAGCAGAGCACAGAACTTTCTGCAGTTGCCTGTGGCATACATGGGGCGGAAGTGCAGTATAATGGGTAAGGCGCTGGGCTTGTAACCTAAAGGTCACAGGTTTGATTCTCAGGTAGGACACTGCTGTTGTACCCTTGAACAAGGTACTTAATCTGCATTGCTTCAGTATATATCCAGCTGTATAAATGAATGCAATGTAAAAAAAAATTTAAAAAAAGTTGTATAAGTCGTTCTAAATATGATCATCTGATAAAGGCCTGTAATGTAATATTCAAATTTATTTTTAAATAAAAACATTGACACATAAATGTGACTGTTTTTTTTTGTTTACACTTACTTGAGCTCAATTAGTTAATCAGCGAGATACAAAGACACAGATTAACATGTAGGTTATTTTTTTCTCTTTTAGAAAGAGACTAAAATGGCTGACCATATACATTTTGGCTAATTTGGAAAAAGTGTTGCCAAGAAATTCAGAAACAAATCTAGGAGTGAAAATGACAAAAAAACTAAAATATTTACATTATTTAGCAGACGATTTTATCCAAAGCGACGTACAAAAGTGCATATCATGGTCATTGGACAACTACAAAACACAGGTTCAATAAGGTTCAATACTCATTTCGTACAGTTATTTCTACCCAAGAACACAATTCACACCATTTTAAAGTCTGTATGGAACATAATCTCATAATGTCGCACTATGATTGTGTTTTTTTCCAGTGCTAAATGTGTACACGGCTTCATGGACTGCAGAAATACCAAAAACAATATCAGCACTGCTGGGGTCCTGTGTCGTGGTTCCCTGCAAGTTCAATTACCCAGACCCCCCAAAAAAGCCTCCAGCAATAACAGGAATATGGCATATGACCGACTACCAACCCATTTACCACCCGGACTCCTCCAAAGTGATGGAAGAATTCAGGGGCCGGGCAAATCTGATTGGGGATCTCACAGGAAAGAACTGTTCACTGAGAATTAAAGACCTGAAAAAAAAGGACAATGGCCCATTTATTTTTAGGATAGAGATTCGTGACTTTGATATGTACTCTTACACAGATAATATGGTCTCCATTGATGTCCAAGGTGCGTTTGAAGAAGTGTTCTCTATGTGGCTTATTTTTAAAATCACGAGTATGTACTGATAAGATCCTTGGTTAAAGTCATTGTAAAACATATGCAGTTCCTTTTAGGTCTGTGCACTTTGGCTATTGAAAGCCCCACTGCATGCTTGAGACCAGCTGTGATTGGAAATATGTTTTCATGGCTGTATTCTCTAGAAATGTGACAGCTCACTTTGTTGACCAAAAACTGAAAATGATTCATTGGGAACTAGTAGCTTACAGATGGCGGTTTATTAGATGCTTGTTTTCACTTAACTACAGACTATCCAGCCTCCCCACGGCTGACCGTGAGCGGGGAGGTCAAAGCAGGTGACGCTGTGACTGCTTCCTGCTCTGTGTCTCACTCCTGTCCCACGGAGCTGCCTCACCTGATCTGGAGCCGCAGTGGAACAACCACCATCCAATCAGAGGAGCTGCCCAACGGCCAATGGAGAGTGACGTCAAGCCTGACTTTCGCCGCCACAAACTCTGACAACAACCAGCATCTGATTTGCATAGCAAAGTATCAGCAGGTCACATCTGTGCAATCTTCTAAAATTTTGAATGTGACATGTGAGTTTTTTTTTTTCAACACTGAATGTAGTACATGGTATTATTGGAAATTGAAACTTACAGTAACAATTCAATTCCCCTTTTCTGAGAACAGTTTCCTTTTTAGTTGTTTAAAACTGACTGCTATCTATGCTTTTTACTTTAACTTTTTATCTAAGAATGAATTTAAATCACATGTTCCAAAACAGGTTTCCAGCCCAGGCTAAAGAAATAGGCACAGGGGATACAAGGAAAAATGGATAAAATATTTTACATTTTCACAATTTATTGTATTACTGCACATTTCTTCAGTTACATATTTCAGGCTTTCACTTTGATCTGGATGTCCTTAGTATTATTATGATCAGCTAATTTCGGACATAAAACACATCTGGATATAGATGACGTATCATGTCTAGTTTCACACATAATTCACACAGTAATCACACATGTAACAGTGTATGAACAAGCCACTGCGTTGCGGCTCGAAGCAAATGTGGAACAAAAGAGTCAAACATTAACCGTTGGTAGAGTGGTACAGGAACTCTGTCAGATGGTAATAATTTTACTTGGCCTTAAAAATACTAATGCTCTGATCCAAATTGTACCACTTGCGGCGACTTGTCAAGACATTTAAATACATTCGCGAGTCATCTGAAAACCGTGTCGTTCATCTAGATGCCCCAGTTCGTGTGGAGGTCGAGCCTGAGTCCACAGTGGTGAAGGAGGGAGATGCTGTGGAGATGCAGTGCTCCAGTGACAGTAACCCTCTTGCACACGGCTACCAGTGGTACAACATCACTGGCACTCTGCTGTCAGAGGAACGAATCTACAAACTGCACAACGTGTCCAGACACACTAAAGCTCTCTACTGTGCAGCCATCAACACAGAGGGGCACAAGAACTCCACTCCGGCCAAGATCAGCGTGGAGTGTAAGTGCAGATCAAAACGTTTCATTTGGACAGTTACACACAGGCCCTCACGTCTTTGTCGTCTGGCCTGAAATGAATACGTAATGACCATCTTTCTGAGCATATATCAGGTGAAGAGATGTGTTGGGTACACATCTGCAGTGTTTGATGGGTCTCCAGTTATCAGTGTTTTGACATAAAAATAAAATGGAGCAAGGATCTCAGGAGAGATCTGCTTGATTTTAAATGACAACTACAGATGTCTTTCTGTAAGAGGTCCAAATTGAATTAAAATTGCTGTGTATGTTTCATCTCCACATGAACTTGTGTAAGTTATTGTCAGGCCTCAACTTTTCCATTTATTTGCCCTAACATCATCAGCAGTGCACAAAGGCAGATGCTTAGTTTTTATATTAAAATTTGGCTAGTTAGTGATACAGGCATACATTTGGCACAGTATGTAAATAAACTGAAAACTGTAGTTTAAAAAATCTAATAATAATCATAATAATAATAGGAATTATTTAATAATTTCCAGACCCCCCAAGCATTGGAGCACAATCAGGCTGTGTTGCAGAAATCACAGGGGTGAACTGCCGGTGCCTGGTGGAGTCCAGGCCCGCTAGCAGAGTCCAGTGGAAACTTGCAGATGGCAAAACTGAAAACAGCAGCAGTTTCCACAGCACAGATGGACAGGACTCCGCCACTGTTCACACACTGCATTTCCACCTGGGCCTTACTGATGTGGTGTCCTGCTACGCCAGCAACAAACATGGGAACGAAACAAGGGTCCTGGAAACCAACCAAAGAGGTACTTTACCATTTTCCTTGACTTTCAAAGGGGTTATATATATATATATATATATATATATACACATATATATATATATATATATATATATATATATATATTAGGGCTGTCAATCGATTAAAATATTTAATTGCGATTAATCGCATGATTGTCCATAGTTAATCACGATTAATCGCACATTAATCACACTTTTTTTTATCTTTTCAAAATGTACCTTAAAGGGATATTTTTCAAATGTTTAATACTCTTATCAACATGGGAGTGAACAAATATGCTTGCTTTCTGCAAATTTATGTTTATTTATTTTTGGAAATCAATTAACAACCCAAAACAATGACAAATATGGTCCAGAAACCCTCAAAGGTACTGCATTTAGCATAACAAAATATGCTCAAATTATAACATGGCAAACTCAAGCCCAACAGGCAACAACAGATGGGCATATTGACCTGTTAAATTTAACATTACTTAGTAATATGAGTACTCACGCAATGTAGTGTGTCCTAATTTATGCTTATAAAGGTTCACTAAAACATCCCGTTTTTTTAAGCATTAACACAAAACGATGGACCTCAATGCATCGCAACAACAGACATATTCTACAACAGGTACATTGGTCAGCTAAATTTTCCATTGCTCAAAGATCATTCCCTGGATCCCTCGCACTTCTAAAGCAACTCACACAACATATTTGTGTCCAACCTCACATGGGGTAAATAAAGGCTCACAAAACATCCCCTTCTACTATGTGGGATCAAAACACCATGATACAAAATAAAACAAACAATAAATAAAGTGAGCCGGAAAAGGTGGAAAGGGAGTATAATACAGAACTAGGACTCGAACGAGGATATTACATTGCAGGCATTTAGCAGACGCTCTTATCCAGAGCGACTTACACAACTTTTACATTGTATCCATTTATACAGCTGGATATATACTGAAGCAATTTCGGTTAAGTACCTTGCTCAAGGGTACAACGGAAGTGTCCTACCCGGGAATCGAACGTACGACCTTTCGGCTACAAGCCCAGTTCCTTACCCACTGTGCTACACTCCGCGCTGCATATTGCAGTTAGGCTATACTTCAATTTCCTTGGATACAACAGTTCGGCTATAGGCTACTTCTATTTCTTTGCACCGAGCCAGTTGCTTAAACAGACAAGCCTGTTTACATTGTCGGACGACAGGGCAGCTCCCTACTTCTGAACAGTATGCCCAGACAATGAAAAACTGTGTTCGCGCTGTTTTACTCGGGAAACATGGATTCCCACAGTACACGCTGCTTTTTTTATTGGCAAGGAATATATTTAATGAGTATATAGAGTGAAACCGCGAAACTAGTTAGGCTGCAGTAGTACTGAAATGTAAATATGGTATCACTGTCAGGTTATATCATTTGCAGCTTTTATTTCTGAGCAAAATAACGTTTTCTAGCTAAGCTGGCTAGCGAAAAAAGTTGTTGATGGATATCGTAACTTTTAAATTTCAAATATTGCTATAGTGAATGGCAAACATAAACGATACTAACGCATATCACATAATCACACACCCAAATGCAAATGCATGAAAAGCCTAAATACACCATTTTTCTTTCTTACCACGAACTACAAATGCCGCCATTTATCTTAATGTGACGTAACCAATCCGGAAGTCGGAAAAGTCGGAGCTCAGAAATGATGCTCGAATTTCCGACCTATAATTCCGAGTTCTACGACCGTTCAATAGCTTTTTTCACAACTCGGACCTCGTTTTTTGCTAGTTCCAAGTTGTCTTGAACGTAGCATAAGGGTCGGGCAAACGTTCAGCATAACAGAACGTGCGTTAAAAAAATTAGTGGCGTTACAACGGATGTGCGTTAACGCGTTATTATCGCGTTAAGTTTTACAGCCCTAATATATATATATATATATATATATATGCATTACACTACCTTGCTTCTAGTCCTCTGGTATTTCTGCATTTTCTAAAGTCTGTCCAAAACTTTCTGCCAGTGGTTTAAAGATGATCTCAGCTAAATCTTTGAGTACTCTTAGGTATATGCCATCAGGGCCAGGGACTTGTCTTTAGTTCATGTAATCTATCCAGTAGGCGGAAGTGTAGTATAATGGCTAAGGAGTTGGTCTTGTAACCTAAAGGTCGCAGACTCGATTCACCGGTAGGACACTGCTGTTGTACCCTTGAGCAAGGTATTTAACCTGCATTGCTTCAGTACATATCCAGCTGTATCACTGGATGCAATATAAGTCGCTCAGGATAAGAGCGTCTGCTAAATGCCTGTAACAATCCAATACTTCTTTATTCTCTATATTAATATATTCTGAGACGTTCTGTGTTCTGAATGTGCCTTGCAGCCTATTGGTAACCTCCTCTGTAGTGAAACTCTCAAAAAGTAAATTAAGGCATCAGCAATATCCTTATCTTTACAGTGTAGCAGGGTGGGATGGCAGACCTGCCATCCCAATTAATCTGGAATTTATCCTCACAGGAGTACTGATGGCCATCTACTTATCAGGCGCGGCTGCTTCTGCCTTTGTGCTCATATTGGTTATTTTATTGCTGTGGAAATGTTCGAGACGAAAAAAACGGTAAGTGTTATTTAGAAAACCCCTCACATCAGACTGGAAATTTCATAATATATGCCCTGGAGATATGTTTTAAAAGGAAGCAGTACTGCAACACATATTATATAAAATGAAAAAATGTACCGTTCACTTTTCAAAGGGAGTACAATGACACAGTACAATGTTGCATTGCAGTAAGTCCTCATTTTAACCCTGTACACAACTGAAACATACTGGAATGCTTATGAAGCTGTGATTAATTACTGATGGATTACATCAACATGCAAGCCACCCACAGGCTACTGTTTGTATGCTGTATGTTTCAAAAGGAATAGGATTATGTTTAGATGGACCAGGAAATCGAAAGTTCATTGCCTGCAGTGAAGCGTTCTTTTCTCCTGGTTTCGTTTCTTTTTGCTCCTATAAATGTCCCTCTGCTTTGTCAATTCTTTGACATGCCTTTTACATTTAATATAGATTATCCCCTGAAACTGGGCTGGCTGTTGTTTGGATGAATTTGGTACGAAATGCAAACCGAAGTGCTCAGATGATGTCACATCATAGGCCCACCTACCTACACTTATGTTTTAGCATAAGAAATCGCTAATTAAAATGTGGCAAATGAAACATGTATAACATTTTTTTTTGTTGCTTTTAAAGTGTGGAAGTAAAGATAAACCCTGTCTACTCAACTGCAGGCCTGTAAGTCTCCAAAGTATGCAACAGAAGAATGTGCATATTCAGTATAGACAAAAATTAATACTATTAATTAACAGCAAACAGTAACTAGCTGCATAGGTAATTAGCTATATAATTAAATGTGGTCCAAAAGGAGCATTTAATTATATAACTAGGTTTCATGCTACACTCACTACCAATTTCTACCTAGTCATAGCTTGAACTAATTGGTGGGAACACTGGTTCAAAAGTTTTTTGAACAATTAACACAAGCCACAAAACAACTGCCTTTTGCTGGTTAGCAAAATCAATTTTTAAAGTATAATAATTTTTTCAAAACTGCAAATTTATTCTTAAAAATCGCCTCAAGAATGTACATACAGACTTGCAGGCAAGCACGCACATTTGACAGGGATAATTTCAGTTTAAAAAGTAGGTAATAGCTCCAGACAATCATACTGACATGTCTGGCACAGGTTTTTAAGGCATGTCAACAAATTGTTGTCAGACTCTTGACCAGCATAGCCCACTACAGCTCTTTCTTAATGTGACAAAGAGTCATATTTTCGACATCAAATACGAGCTGAACTAGTAGCAACTGGTGCCGTGGGAGTGGGGTACTACACACACTATCTAAGCAGTGGGGATTTCAGTCGGCGATCAATAGTCCTCACTTTTGCTGATTAGCCGTCTGTTATCTGCAGTTTTCTGTCCGGCTCACGATGAATTTTGCATGACACACACGCTTAATGTGCATGGGTGTTGCCGCGGCGAAGGGCTAGGGTGTGTAATACGCGTGTCATTTCTTGTTTTATTTTCACAGTGATGACCAGCATGTGGGAACACAGGAAAACATAGCGCCAGCCAAATCCTGGTAGGTCTCTAAAGTACACAGAAGAAAGAAAAATATTCAGGCTCATATTCTGATTAAACATGAATGAATAATGCTGAATTGACTGTCTTTAATGCCATCTAGCAGCAGGGGAAAGGGGCCTGTTGAAGATCCGTCCGCTCCCGGGGGTGATAACATTTATGTTAACAGTGAGGTAAGTTCAATAATTTAATGCTGCCTGTAAGCACATGAAAGGAATAGAGTTCTTTCTGGGTTTTAAAAAACATACTATTTTAGATCAAGTGAGCAGCCAATTCTAGAATTATTGGCACCCTTCATGAAAGTGAGTAGAATGACTGTAAAAAAAAATGAAAGCATACAGTAGGGCATATTTTACATTACATTACAGCATTTAGCAGATGCTCTTATCCAGAGCGACTTACACAACATTTTACACAGCATTTACCTTGCATCCATTTATACAGCTGGATATGTACTGAAGCAATTCAGGTTAAGTACCTCGCTCAAGGGTACAATGGCAGAGTCCTATCCAGTAATAGATATCCAAGCCCAGTTCCTTACCCACTGTGCTACACTGCCCATTTTCGGCTCTAACGTAAGGGGGAGCCACATGCTGTTATCTTAACACAATTTTTCAGACACAAAAAGTTTTTATTGAGTAATACAATTTTTTTCTGCAGAACATAAAGTAGGTTTTAAAATTATCCCTATGATTCATATTTGGTTAAGCATCCCCTGGAGACACTGAGTTTCTTTCTGTAATGTCTGCCACAGTTGCAGAATACTTTTGGAGGGATATTGGACCACTCATGCATGCAGAAAAAATAGAGATCCATGATATTTTTTATGTTTGCGCTTGTGGACTGTTCTCTTCAATTCAGACCACAGGGTTTCAATAGGGTTCAATTCCAGAGACTGAGATGGTCATTGCAAAAACATTGATTTTGTGTTCATGCAACCATTTCTGTATTGATTTTGATGTATGTTTGGGGTCATTGCCTTGTTGTGACCAGGTCTCAACTTCCTGGCAGAGCCAACCAGGTTTTGAGCTAAAATATCCTGGTACTCAGTGGAATTATTTATGCCATCAACCTTAACAAGAGCCCCTGGACCATTAGCAGACAAACACCCCCAAAGCATCAGTCATCTTCCACCATATTATGTTTATTTGAGTAAAAGCAGTTTCCCCAAATGTTTCATCAGAAATTTTGAAACACAATGTGTATTATTTATTCTATACGATCATTTTGTTTGTTTACATGAAGGGTGCCGATAAGTTGACTGTATGTTTTTTTATTGCCTGAGGCAGTTCTATGTAATCTTAGATACTTACTGATAATGCGCCTGCTTTAAAATAGCTGGCAGAGGGGACTTTTGGAGTTATTAGTCTAAGGGAAGGAAGTACCCTTCAGTGAACTCAGAAGCTGCTTGTACCATGATGTCATTTTTGCTGAGACTGTACATATGAACCTATTATTTTATAGCATTAAATTCACCATTGTAAATGTAAATATTTGTCTTTTTATAGTGTGTAGGCCCTTTGTGCCTGGTGTGAAATAGTGTCTAATTGCATGGTCCATAGGAAATAGTTCCAACAGAAAGTATGAATAGAGGTAATCTTTTGCACAGTAATGGGGTAGTGCACACATGCACAACCCTGGAGGCATAACATCACTATACAAGCTTTTCTGGAGCTGCAGGAAGTATAACTTCTGTGCATTTGTGTGTGCAATGAAATGGTTTCACTGTGTTCCTTTTCTATTTCCAGACACCATATTTTGAAGAAGAAGAAGAAGAGGAGGATTATGAGAATTGTTTTAAAGAGGACGTTTATGCGAACATGTAATGGCACAAAGTTGGCTAGTCTTAAGAAAAACCTGCTACTTTAAAATGCGTGATCCGGAGGCAGTTCAAGCGATGACTATGCATTGAAAAGGCCTTTGTCACACGACAGGAATTTGATTGTAATTCTCCATGCACACATTTCACATATGATACTTTTTTTATCGGATATAGCTTATGCGCAATGTGAATAAGGCTTGTGATTTCTGTCAGCACGTTTATTACTGAACGGCCATGAAGATGGAGGTTTTGGTATCACAAGAATCATAAGAACTATTAATTCTGTTCTCTAGTACGTGTGCTGGGTGTTTGGAAAGGATCCTTTTGATTTTCTAACGGTACATTACTTGATGTCCTATTTCACTATTGTTTATTAATATTGCCATATACTGCTTTGCAGGCCTACATGTATTGTCACCAAGTATATTACTGTAATGAAGAGCGAAACATTTATATTTAATTCATTGATTATTTTGTGTTCTGAGAATATCTTTGCTGCAATAAATAATTCAGTGTTAGAGGGGTCAGCTTTTGTGATAAATATATGGCCCTTGTACGATAGATGATGGATGGATGGATGGATGGAAGACTGTCAAACTAATCCTAACATCATACGCCGTGTGAATTACATCAGAGGAACAAGAGGAGCAGGGAAAAATGGCTGCAAAGCTACTGTGATTTTAAATTGACTAAGGATGGAAACCGTCCTGACAATGGCTTAAATGATTAAAAATTAAACTGTAAATCAACGACGTTTAGTTCACAAATTGTGTATTACCAGATTGTGCATATTAATGCACAAAAAAACATAGTTCTCACCAATTTTTCTATGGACCAAATAGTGATGAGCAAAAATATTCTGGTTTTTGTCTCAAATCAACACCTAGCTTTAGCCAGTTAGTCAGTGAAATGCCAGCCACAACAACAAGGTCAGGCAAGTACAAGCTCACCCTTTGGTGAAAAGATTCCATGGACACACATACATCCATCCATTATCTATATCCTGAGCAGCGTTGCGGGGGGGCACTGGAGCCTATCCCAGCATGCATTGGGTGAGAGGCAGGAACACATCCTGGACAGGCCGCCAATCTATCACAGGGCACACACACCATTCACTCACTCACTCATACCTATGGGCAATTTAGAGTCTCCAATTAGCCTACCTGCATGTCTTTGGACTGTGGGAGGAAACCAGAGTACTAGCAGATGTTCTCCTGGCTGAGATTCGAATACACGACCTTCTTGTTGTGAGGCGACAGTGCTACCCACTGCACCACCCTGCCGCCCGATACATATACAGTTAAATGTAAAAATATCAGCACAGTGACACGATTTTTGTTTTTTTGGCTTTTCTGCTCCAGCACATTGAAAATAAAAAATTGAGTATGGGGTTAAAGTGCAGACTGTCAGCCTTAATTTGAGGGTGTATACAGCTTTAACCGTGTAGGAATTGCAACACTTTTTATAAATAGTCCCCCATTTTAGAGGAACAAAATTAATTAGCTGCTCAGCTGACTCTTGCTGAATACCAGCTGCATGGCATTAATTAATATACATGACACCCAGAAAGTGTCAATGCCAGTAAATTAGGCCATCATGTGGCTACGGAATAAATTGATCAGAGGCATAGCCAAAACTTTGGGTGTGTCAAAATCAACAGTTTGATACAGTGTAAATCCACTGTGTTAGAGTACACAGCCAAAACAAAAATACTGTCCCAGTACTTTTGCATTTAACAGAATATGTAACAATGCATATGTATAATGATGAAATTCATTTGTAAATGAGAGACCAATAACACAGGAATGGCTTACCTTTTACCTTCACCGATGCACCGAAAAGATTCAACAGCAAAATCCTCTGTGAGGAAGCCGTCCTACACTCCTCTCTACCTCTACCGTAACAGGAAGCCAGAGGCAAACTGTGGAGGGGTGATGTGGTTAATGCGCCATCTGCTGGTGGAGAGGGAGCGGTTTAGCTGGCCTTCTTCCACAGCTGTTTGAATTTTTCAGTAACTGTTTATATGCTCTACTGTACGTATATTATATTACTATGACTAAAAATCTATTTACAGTACAACCAAAATATTTGACATGATTAACAAGTATAATATAAATAGACAGGGATTGATTTAACTTTATAATTTGGAAGATGTAATTTTGCCCCATATGTTTGTTTTGGCTTTATACATTTCATTTCATTTTTAATACATAAGCAGGATGGTAAAAAGTAATTTTACAGAAGCAACACTTTTTTCACATGGTGTGCCTGTGGTAGGTTCCTTGTAAGGCTGTGCTACAGAGATGAGCTGGAAATGTTGAGTTGTATTTAGCACAATAGAAATGTGTGATCAAAACAGTTATTACTGTATGACCAATCAGACCAACCAGTTCATATGAGTGTTTATGAAATTAGCTCAGTTACAAGGCAGGAAGTTGTCTTTTATTATTAGGATGTGGTACATGATGCACATTAACAGTCAGACCTGACCAGTTGTTTGATCGTGTCTTCATCGGCTGCACAAATCGAATAATCTTGCGAGGATTACAGTGAAACAGAATTATCAAAGTGCAGGTATGTATTGATGTGGCTGTGTGCTGATTTTTAAATTATGGGTTGGTTATGTTTTAGGCATTTAGGTGTATGCTACCACCTATTAAAAGCCATAATTTGACAACTATTTGCACAATCTAGATGAAATATTGGATATTTTAGCCTGACATTATGCTCTTTGATTGTGCTGGATTACATTTCATGTGTTATTTTGAATACAAATTAATATTATAGTATTCTTTCCATTACCTTGTGAATGAACTGGCACTAATTGACTGCATATTTTGTGTAATATTGTGTTTATATTGTGCAATTAATTTTATTTCTGGCAGGTGATTTACGTGTTTTTTTTTTCTTATGTGGGCTGTTTTCTGAGATGATGGTTGGGACACACTGGTAGAGAGATGTTGTAAACTGAAGTGAACCCAGCAAATTAGCCAGCCCAGTCAAACTGTACAGTTAAACAATCCCAACAAAACAAAGCAGAAAAGCAAAACAAAAATGCTATAACTTATTTTAAATGTTTGGCGTCAGTAATTTAGGCTTTTTACTTTACTGACATTTAGCAGATTCTCTTATCCAGTTACTTATAATGAAAACTGTGCAAATATTTGGGATTGAATTGCTGTAGAGCGGGAGAGTATGGTTTCAAGAGAGACAGCACATGCAAGAAGTGCAGACCCAACTGGAAACCTACTGTATCAACAATTCAGCTGAACATTAAACTATGTTACACAAACAAGGACAAAACCTGTCCTTACGGCCAGTAGACGACATTAAATGAACAAGAGCAAAGAACCACAGACTCCGAAAACAAAAAAGGAAATAAGCTGCACCTAATCAGGCGATAGCCTTGTGTAGGCCTACTGTATTTACTGAGACATTAATAGTCATGTGACTTTAAAATACAGCACAGGGTATTATTAATGAAAGATGAAACATTTTATACATACATTTCAAAAACATAATCTTTGGTATATAAAGTGCAGTATTTAAAAAAATGTTTTTTAATCTATCAGTTGTCATGGGTATATATATATATTGTTATTTATTGTAGACTATGCTGCAGAACAAATTACTCCAAGGGGATAATAAAGACCCTTACTAATTAACTAACTAACTAACTGACTGACTAACTAACTAGTAGTATGTTACTTTATTAATGTATGACTGAAACCCGACACAATGTTCATGCTATTAAACGCTAATGCTGCATATGTATGTGGAATGCTGAAGCCTGTATTCAGTCAACATTTTTGTTTACTTTGAAAAACAAATAAATGCAGGAAATAGTTTTTCTCCACAAACTCGGTTTAGCAGATTCATGTTCATGATTGCTGAACTCAGACAGCTGTCTGTAAAAAATAGAAAAAAAAAGAAACAGGCATCTAAATTTAATCACAAATCAAAGTTAAGGCCTTCATGTATTGCTCTGTACAACATCAGAAGGATTCGACCATACCTGACGCCGCACTCCACCCAGCTGCTAGTCCAGGCTACAGTGACCTCTCGCCTTGATTACTGCAACTCTCTCCTTGCAAGCCTGCCAGCTTATGCCATACAGCCACTACAGATGATTCAGAATGCCGCTGCCCGACTCATCTACAACCTCCCCAAATTCTCCCACGTCACTCCTCTGCTGCGATCACTTCACTGGCTACCGGTCGCCGCCAGGATCCGGTTCAAAGCCCTGACCCTTGCCTACACTGCTGCCAACAGGACAGCCCCCATCTACTTGCAGGACATGACTCAATTCTATGTGCCTGCTCGACCACTCCGCTCTGCGGCAGTAGGGCGCCTTGTAACCCCTCCCACCCGCCCAAAGGGATCACAGAGCTTCTCCACCCTAGCTCCCCAGTGGTGGAACGAACTCCCCGTCCCTCTCCGAACCTCCCCCTCACTACCCATCTTCCGCCGTGGCCTGAAGACTCATCTCTTCAGACTATATCTAGACTAACCACCACCACGCTGTATATTTCACTCTTTTATATAAAAATAAAAAAATAAAAACCCTTTTCCTGTCACTTGTTACATGTTGCCCCATCCCAACCACTCTTGGTAATTTGTATTTGTCCTAATACTGTAGCTTATTCTTCTGCCTAGTTGGCTTTGCAGATGTTAGGCCAGAATAGTGTTCACTGTTCTCCGCTAGAAATAGCTGTACAAAATAAGTATTGTACCTTACTGAACCCGTGTTCAGCAGTTGTCTACGACCATGAAATGCACTTTTTTTGTACGTCGCTTTGGATAAAAGCGTCTGCCAAATGAATGTAATGTAATGTAATGTTGTTCTTTTAAAAAATCTTTAAATGTTGATCAAAACATGCAGTTGTGTACAATTGTTAAATATTAGCAATAAAAGGCAGTATACTGTGCAGTCTTATATTATACATTGTGTTTGTGTAAACAAGAAAATATGTTTAAAAATATGTATGTCCTTTGTCTCAACAATTGGGGTTTGTTTTACTTGAACCAAATGCCTTCAGCCAAACCTGACCAAGCTTTTAACACTTTGCAGAGTTGTGTTGCATTTCACTGTTTCTGCGGTTCAGTTATAAATAACCTGAGTTGAGTTTCTTGAGGTTCAGTACACCACAATGAACTATGTTTACTGTCTTTAAAAGTGGCCCTATATCATGCAACTATTTCTTTCTCTTCCACCAGGCAAGGTCTTCCTCTGCATTCATCTGCAATGAGAACACAGGCTTTATGGTTTTATGCCATCTACTCATATGGTACTGTTTTTATTCTGTTGTTGCTCTTTCAGCTTGTTTACAGGAAGAATATGTCTATTCACAAGTCACGTAGTAGAGGCAGAAACTTTTTCATCTTTTCAAGACCAGGCTTGATATGGTGTTAGACACTAACTAGTCTGTAGGTACTTAGACCACTAGGTACAATATAGTCAGGAATATGGCAAGCATTGTTGGGCTGAATGGCCTGTTCTCATCATTATGTTATGTTAAGAAATGTTAAGAAAGGTCTTTTGTCCATAGTCAAACTGTAACTTACTTTGCTACTCATTATTGAAATTTGGAGAGAGTTCTGAGATTTCACTTAATTGGTGATAAGTACACACTAAAATCCCTCATTGTTGGCACTGAATGATTCTTGTTCACTTTGACATGAATAAAAGAAAAATGCTAAATTACTTATATTTGTTGAAGCCAAAATGGATTTTATTTGGGTGTCCGTGGTATTCCAAAAAAAAAAAAAAAAAGACACAACTGGCCTTGGTGGTTACAGTGAGCCTATGCTTTTCAGTCAATAATATGTTAAAAGCTCAGGCTTGCCTAATTCAGTCAAGGTGATTGTAGCTACAATATCTGAAAGATGATGAAATCTAGATAATTAAGGGCAAAATAGCAGAGCACAGAACTTTCTGCAGTTGCCTGTGGCTTACATGGGGCGGAAGTGCAGTATAATGGGTAAGGCACTGGGCTTGTAACCTAAAGGTCACAGGTTTGATTCTCAGGTAGGACACTGCTGTTATACCCTTGAGCAAGGTACTTAATCTGCATTGCTTCAGTATATATCCAGCTGTATAAATGAATGCAATGTAAAAAAAAATTTTAAAAAAAGTTGTATAAGTCGTTCTAAATATGATCATCTGATAAAGGCCTGTAATGTAATATTCAAATTTATTTTGAAATAAAAACATTGACACATAAATGTGACTGTTTTTTTTTTTTGTTTACACTTACTTGAGCTCAATTAGTTAATCAGCGAGATACAAAGACACAGACTAACATGTAGATAATTTTTTTCTCTTTTAGAAAGAGACTAAAATGGCTGACCATATACATTTTGGCTAATTTGGAAAAAGTGTTGCCAAGAAATTCAGAAACAAATCTAGGAGTAAAAACGACAAAAAACTAAAATATTTACATTATTTAGCAGACGATTTTATCCAAAGCGACATACAAAAATGCATATCATGGTCATTGGACAACTACAAAACACAGGTTCAATAAGGTACAATACTCAATAGTACAGCTATTTCTAGCCAAGAACACAATTCACACCATTTTAAAGTCTGTATGTAACATAATCTCATAATGTCACACTATGATTGTGTTTTTTTCCAGTGCTAAATGTGCACGCGGCTTCATGGACTGCAGAAATACCACAAACAATATCAGCACTGCTGGGGTCGTGTGTCGTGGTTCCCTGCAAGTTCAATTACCCAGACCCCCCAAAAAAGCCTCCAGCAATGACAGGAATATGGCATATGACCAACTACCAACCCATTTACCACCCGGAATCCTCCAAAGTGATGGAAAAATTCAGGGGCCGGACAAATTTGACTGGGGATCTTGCAAGGAAGAACTGTTCACTGAGAATTAATCACCTGAAAAAAAAGGACAATGGCCGATTTATTTTTAGGATAGAGATTCGTGACTTTAAGATGTACTCTTACACAGATAATATGGTCTCCATTGATGTCCAAGGTGCGTTTGAAGAAGTGTTCTCTATGTGGCTTATTTTTTAAATCATGAGTATGTACTGATAAGATCCTGGGTTAAAGTCATTGTGAAACATAAGCACTTCCTTTTAGGTCTGTGCACTTTGGCTATTGAAAGCCCCACTGCATGCTTGAGACCAGCTGTGATTGGAAATATGTTTTCATGGCTTTATTCTCTAGAAATGTGACAGCTCACTTTGTTGACCAAAAACTGAAAATGATTCATTGGGATCTTGTAGTTTACAGATGGCGGTTTATTAGATGCTTGTTTTCACTTGACTACAGACTATCCAGCCTCCCCATTGCTGACCGTGAGCGGGGAGGTCAAAGCAGGTGACGCTGTGACTGCTTCCTGCTCTGTGTCTCACTCCTGTCCCACGGAGCTGCCTCACCTGATCTGGAGCCGCAGTGGAACAACCACCATCCAATCAGAGGAGCTGCCCAACGGCCAATGGAGAGTGACTTCAAGCCTGACTTTCACTGCCACAAACTCTGACAACAACCAGCATCTGATTTGCACAGCAAAGTATCAGCAAGTCACATCTGTGCAATCTTCTAAAATTTTGAATGTGGCATGTAAGTGGGCAATTTTTTTTTTTACATGTTTTTGCACAAAGCCTGAAGGATTTCACAATTCTTCAAAATGAGAACTAACACATTTTGATAGCATCTTATTACTTTTTTTTTTAACACTGAATGTAGTACAGAGTATTATTGGAAATTGAAACTTACAGTAACAATTCAATTCCCCTTTTCTGAGAACAGTTTCCTTTTTAGTTGTTTAAAACTGACTGCTATCTATGCTTTTTTACTTTTTATCTAAGAATGAATTTAAATCACATGTTCCAAAACAGGTTTCCAGCCCTTGGAGGCTAAAGAAATAGGCACAGGGGATACAAGGAAAAATGGATAAAATATTTTACATTTTCACAATTTATTGTATTGCTGCACATTTCATCAGTTACATATTTCAGGCTTTCACTTTGATCTGTATGTGCTTAGTATTATTATGATCAGCTAATTTCGGACATAAAACACATCTGGATATAGATGACGTATCATGTCTAGTTTCACACATAATTCACACAGTAATCACACATGTAACAGTGTATGAACAAGCCACTGCGTTGCGGCTCAAAGCGTCAAACACTAACCGTTGGTAGAGTGGTACAGGAACTCTGTCAGATGCTGGTCATTTTAGTTGGCCTTAAAAATACTAATGCCCTGGTCCAGATTGTACCACTTGTGGTGACTTGTCGAGTCATTTAAATATAATTTCAAGTCATCTAAAAACCGTGTTGTTCATCTAGATGCCCCAGTCCGTGTGGAGGTCGAGCCTGAGTCCACAGTGGTGAAGGAGGGAGATGCTGTGGAGGTGCAGTGTTCCAGTGACAGTAACCCTCTTGCACACGGCTACCAGTGGTACAACATCACTGGCACTCTGCTGTCAGAGGAACGAATCTACAAACTGCACAACGTGTCCAGACACACTAAAGCTCTCTACTGTGCAGCCATCAACACAGAGGGGCACAAGAACTCCACTCCGGCCAAGATCAGCGTGGAGTGTAAGTGCAGATCAAAACGTTTCATTTGGACAGTTACACAGGCTTTCACGTCTTTGTCATCTGGCCTGAAATTAATACGTAATGACCATCTTTCTGAGCATATATCAGGTGAAGAGATGTGTTGGGTACACATTTGCAGTGTTTGATGGGTCTCCAGTTATCAGTGTTTTGACATAAAAATAAAATGGAGCAAGAATCTCAGGAGAGATCTGGTTGATTTTAAACTACAACTACAGATGTCTTTCTGCAAAAGGTTCACATTGAATTAAAATTGCTGTGTATGTTTCATCTCCACATGAACTTGTGTAAGTCATTGTCAGGCCTCAACTTTTCCATTTATTTGCCCCAACATCATCAGCAGTGCACAAAGGCAGATGCTTAGTTTTTATACTAAAATTTGGCTAGATAGTGATACAGGCATACATTTGGCACAGTATGTAAATAAACTGAAAACTGTAGTTTAAAAAATCTAATAATAATCATAATAATAATAGGAATTCTTTAATAATTTCCAGACCCCCCAAGCATTGGAGCACAATCAGGCTGTGTTGCAGAAATCACAGGGGTGAACTGCCGGTGCCTGGTGGAGTCCAGGCCCGCTAGCAGAGTCCAGTGGAAACTTGCAGATGGCAAAACTGAAAACAGCAGCAGCTTCCACAGCACAGATGGACAGGACTCCGCCACTGTTCACACACTGCATTTCCACCTGGGCCTTACTGATGTGGTGTCCTGCTACGCCAGCAACAAACATGGGAACGTAACAAGGGTCCTGGAAACCAACCGAGGAGGTGCTTTACCATTTTCCTTCACTATCAAAGGGGTTTTTCTCAGTTCATATATATATATATATATATATATATGCATTATATTACCTTGCTTTTAGTCCACTGATATTTCTCCAGTTTCTAAAGTCTGTCCAAAACGTTCTGCCAGTGGTTTACAGATGATCTCAACTAACTCTTTGAGTACTCTTGGGTATATGCCATCAGGGCCAAGGACTTGTCTTTAGTTAATGTAATTTATCCAGTAGGCGGCAGTGTAGTATAATAGCTAAGGAGTTGGTCTTAACCTGCATTGCTCCAGTATATATCCAGCTGTATCATTGGATACAATGTAAATCGCTCTGGATAAGAGCGTCAGCTAAATGCCTGTAATAATCCAGTACAGACCTGCCATCCCAATTAATCTGGAATTTATCCTCACAGGAGTACTGATGGCCATCTACTTATCAGGCTCGGCTGCTTCTGCCTTTGTGCTCATATTGGTTATTTTATTGCTGTGGAAATGTTCAAGACGAAAAAAACGGTAAGTGTTATTTAGAAAACCCCTCACATCAGACTGGAAATTTCATAATATATGCCCCCGAGATATGTTTTAAAAGGAAGAGGTACTGCAACACATATAATATAAAGTGAAAAAATGTACCGTTCACTTTTCAAAGGGAGTACAAGACTTGTACAATGACACAATACAATGTTGCAGTTGCAGTAAGTGCTCAGTTTGATCATGTACGTAACTGCAACATACTGGAATGCTTATGAAGCCGTGTTAATAATTACTGGTGGACTGATTATATCAACATGCAAGCCACCCGCAGGCTGCTGTTTGTATGCTGTATGTTTCGACATATATGGGATTATGTTTAGATGGACCAGGAAATCGAAAGTTCATTGCCTGCAGTGAAGCCTTCTTTTTGCCTGATTTTGTTTCTTTTTGCTTCTATAAATGTCCCTATGCTTTGTCAATGCTTTGACATGCCTTTTACATTTAATATAGATTATCCCCTGAAACTGGGCTGGCTGTTGTTTGGATGAATTTGGTACGAAATGCAAACCGAAGTGCTCAGAGGATGTCACATCATAGGCCCACCTACCTACGCTTATGTTTTAGCATACGAAATCGCTAATTAAAATGTGGCAAATGAAACATGTATAACATTTTTTTTTTGTTGCTTTTAAAGTGTGGAAGTAAAGATAAACCCTGTCTACTCAACTGCAGGCCTGTAAGTCTCCAAAGTATGCAACAGAAAAATGTGCATATTCAGTATAGACAAATATTAATACTATTAATTAACAGCGAACAGTAACTAGCTGCATACTTAATTAGCTATATAATTAAATGTGGTCCAAAAGGAGCATTTAATTATATAACTAGGTTTCATGCTACACTCACTACCAATTTCTACCTAGTCATAGCTTGAACTAATTGTTTGGAACACTGGTTCAAAAGTTTTTTGAACAATTAACACAAGCCAAAAAACAACTGCCTTTTGTTGGTTAGCAAAATCCATTTTTAAAATATAATCATTTTTTCAAAACTGCAAATTTATTCTTAAAAATCGCCTCAAGAATGTACATACAGACTTGCAGGCAAGCACGCAAATTTGACAAGGATGATTTCAGTTTAAAAAGTAGGTAATAGCTCCAGACAATCATACTGACATGTCTGGCACAGGTTTTTAAGGCATGTCAACAAATTGTTGTCAGACTCTTGACCAGCATAGCCCACTACAGCTCTTTCTTAATGTGACAAAGAGTCATATTTTCCACATCAAATACGAGCTGAACCAGTAGCAACTGGTGCCGTGGGAGTGGGGTACTACACACACTATCTAAGCAGTGGGGATTTCAGTCGGCGATCAATAGTCCTCACTTTTGCTGATTAGCTGTCTGTTATCTGCAGTTTTCTGTCCGGCTCACGGTGAATTTTGCATGACACACATGCTAATGTGCATGGAGGTTGTCGTGGCGATGGGCTAGGGTGTGTAATACGCGTGTCATTTCTTGTTTTATTTTCACAGCGATGACCAGCATGTGGGAACACAGGAAAACATAGCGCCAGCCAAATCCCAGTAGGTCTCTAAAGTACACAGAAGAAAAATATTCAGGCTCATATTCTGATTAAACATGAATGAATAATGCTGAATTGACTGTCTTTAATGCCATCTAGCAGCAGGGGAAAGGGGCCTGTTGAAGATCCGTCCGCTCCCGGGGGTGATAACATTTATGTTAACAGTGAGGTAAGTTCAATAATTTAATGTTGCCTGTAAGCACATGAAAGGAATAGAGTTCTTTCTGGGTTTTAAAAAAACATACTATTTTAGATCAAGTGAGCAGCCAATTCTAGAATTATTGGCACCCTTCATGAAAGTGAGTAGAATGACTGTAAAAAAATGAAAGCATACAGTGGGGCATATTTTACATTACATTACAGCATTTAGCAGATGCTCTTATCCAGAGCGACTTACACAACATTTTACACAGCATTTACCTTGCATCCATTTATACAGCTGGGTATGTACTGAAGCAATTCAGGTTAAGTACCTTGCTCAAGGGTGCAACGGCAGTGTCCTATCCAGTAATAGATATCCAAGCCCAGTTCCTTACCCACTGTGCTACACTGCCCATTTTCGGTTCTAACGTAAGGGGGAGCCACATGCTGTTATCTTAACACAATTTTTCAGACACAAAAAGTTTTTATTGAGCAATACAAATTTTTTCTGCAGAACATACAGTAGGTTTCAAAATTATCCCTATGATTCATATTTGGTTAAGCCTCCCCTGGAGACACTGAGTTTCTTTCTGTAATGTCTGCCACAGTTGCAGAATACTTTTGGAGGGATATTGGACCACTCATGCATGCAGAATAATTTGAGATCCTTGATATTTTTTATGTTTGCGCTTGTGGACTGTTCTCTTCAATTCAGACCACAGGGTTAGGGTTAGGGTTCAAGTCGAGAGACTGAGATGGTTATTGCAAAAACATTGATTTTGTGTTCATGCAACCATTTCTGTGTTGATTTTGATGTATGTTTGGGGTCATTGCCTTGTTGAAAGGTCCCTCTGTGACCAGGTCTCAACTTCCTGGCAGAGCCAACCAGGTTTTGAGCTAAAATATCCTGGTACTCAGTGGAATTATTTATGCCATCAACCTTAACAAGAGCCCCTGGACCATTAGCAGGAAAACAACCCCAAAGCATCAGTCATCTTCCACCATATTTTTCTGTTACCCCAGTGTTTTTGAGAAAAATTATATTAGAAAAAAATGTTTATTTGAGTAAAAGCAGTTTCCCCAAATGTTTCATCATAAATTTTGAAACACAATGTGTATTATTTATTGTATACGATCATTTTGTTTGTTTACATGAAGGGTGCCAATAAGTTGACTGTATGTTTTTTTATTGCCTGAGGCAGTTCTATGTAATCTTAGATACTTATTGATAATGCACCTGCTTTAAAATAGCTGGCAGAGGGGACTTTTGGAGTTATTAGTCTAAGGGAAGGAAGTACCCTTCATTGAACTCAGAAGCTGCTTGTACCATGATGTCATTTTTACTGAGACTGTACATATGAACCTATTATTTCATAGCATTAAATTCACCATTGTAAATGTAAATTTGTTTTTTTATATTGTGTAGGCCCTTTGTGCCTGGTGTGAAATAGTGTCTAATTGCATGGTCCATAGGAAATAGTTCCAACAGAAAGTATGAATAGAGGTAATCTTTTGCACAGTAATGGGGTAGTGCACACATGCACAACCCTGGAGGCATAACATCACTATACAAGCTTTTCTGGAGCTGCAGGAAGTATAACTTCTGTGCATTTGTGTGTGCAATGAAATGGTTTCACTGAGTTCCTTTTCTATTTCCAGACACCATATTTTGAAGAAGAAGAAGAAGAAGAAGAGGTGGATTATGAAAATAGTTTTAAAGAGGACGTTTATGCAAACATGTAATGGCACAAAGTTGGCTAGTCTTAAGAAAAACCTGCTACTTTAACATACGTGATCCGGAGGCAGTTCAAGCAATGACTATGCATTGAAAAGGCCTTTGTCACACGACAGGAATTTTGATTGTAATTCTCAATGCACACATTTCACATATGATACTTTTTTATCGGATATAGCTTGTGCGCGATGTGATTAAAGCTTGTGATTTCTGTCAGCACGACAGAAATAGGCGTTTATTATCGGACGGCCATGAAAATGAAGGTTTTGCCTGTGGTATAACAAGAATCATAAAAACCGTTTATTCTGTTCTGTAGTACGTGTGCTGGGTGTGGAAAGGGTCCTTTTGATTTTTTTAACGGTACATTACTTGATGTCTTATTTCAATATTGTTTGTTAATATTGCCATGTACTGCTTTGCATTGTCATCAAGTATATTACTATAATCAAGAGCGAAACATTCATATTTAATTCATTGATTATTTAGTGTTCTGAGAATATCCTTGCTACAATAAAGGGGTCAGCTTTTTGTTAGAGGGGTCAGCTTTTGTGATAAATATATGGCCCTTGTATGATGTGCTTCTATCTGTAGATACTAACAAAAAATGTAAGAGTGTCTGCAAATTGTGTATGGATTTGATAAAGTAAAGCCTAATTTGTTTTATAAAAGATTAAACACAGATACAGCACAATTATTTTTGTCATTTTTATTGATTAAAAGTACAAGTACTTAGGTTTGTGCATGACAAGCTAAATCATCTGAAATAATATAAAAATGACGATGTTTCTTATTCAGATCAACATGCACAATGACATTGTAACACTTCTCCGTGTACAAGATTTGTATGTCCATGTATTTTTTGTATGTCCATGTATAAGAAAAGGATTGGCTTCCTATTGAATATCCAGCTGCAGTGCTCCTGTAAAAAAAAAAAAATAACGTAAATATAGGTGTCTGTTGGAAATGGACAGTGGCCATATTCACATGTTTATGGTTATAGTATGGTTATAGGTATGGCTCGACAGCTCCTGAGTTACTGCATTCAACACTGGGGGAGTGGCATCTAGGGTACCTGTGTACCTGTTTCATTCTAATCAGAGGCATCTTCCACACATGTATACACATCATCTTCCTCTCCAACCTGCTGGACCGAGAACAAAAATCAGATTCCAGTGGTTTTTCCAAGAGTGAAATTAGCTTATTTAGTTTAATTTTAGGAATATTATACAGGTGTGGTATAAGGTTTATGGCATATTATTGAATAAATGGTAATACTGTCTTTGAATGGTCCTTCTTAAGATTTGCACTAGTCCGTCATTAGTCTGGACGAACCAGAGACTGTAAAAAGTTGGACGAACCATAAAATAATCCTCCTCTTAAGTTTTTCGGTAGCCGAGTCATTTTTACTATTTCCTTTAGCCTACTTAACCAAATAATTACTTGGCAGAAAGCGTAATCAGCTTGCTATATTTGGTAGTCCAGTAGTAGCCTGTGCTAAAACAGTTCGCAACTTCGGCTACCAAGCCGTTTGACTAGCTAGCTAACCTTAACCGGCAAACATTCAATCTGTCAAACGTGTTTGGCGGCTTGTCAGTCGTGTACATTCCGTAAATGTCTACCTGGGCCATGTTTCACGCATGTGACAAAGCTATTATAATCCCGATTTTGGGATAAACACTTTTTCAGTTTCACGAAGCGAATTAAGAGTTTCAAGGTTCATTTGCTGAATACACAACACACGATGAAATCACACACACAGAATTTAACGAAATTAACCATTTTGGCATTTAGAAAGGAACATGTTTTTAGCATTTAAGAGACCGACAAGCTAGGCATTTAAGACAGTGGTTCTCAGAATCGGTTCTGGGGGCTCCTTGCGTATATTGGCTTTTCTCCATTGGTTTTGATGATTTACAAGAAAAAAAATAATAGCCTAATAATAATGAGAAATTCAACGTAGGCTACATTATTTTTGTCTTCATGCACCAGGTGGAAAACTTGCCGTACAAAGTGCGTTGTCATATTTACACGCCTGCAGATCAGTTATTAAAATACTTGGTAGATTTGTTAATCACCGCTGAGTGTTAATTTTTATTCGGTAGAAAGTGATTTGCGAACGATCGGTCAGCTAGCGTCACCCAGCAAGTGAACGCCACAAACGGCGATGGAGTAGCTAGTAGTAGCAGGCTCATTAACTGACTGGCGAAAACCTACGACGATAACTTGCTCGGTTAACAGCAGATCTACCAGACAGTTATACGAAAATTTGCCTAGTCAAATCACCAGTAGCCTACCCATCTCTGATTGATTGACCATCAGTGTAGTCAATGTTCTTCCCCTGTGGTTCATATTGCTAACGCGTGAGCTAACCACGGATAGCCTACCTAGCTCACTGGCAAGCTGATATGCTAGCTAAGCATATTCGTTTTGCTGAGAAACATAAATTGAAGATAACTGAACATAGCCTAATTGTATTTTTAATGTCATACATATAACGTGATTACATGACACAGTACAGTCACGGATGGAAATTAAACTCCGTAAACATCTGATAATATATTTTAAAACATAACGGCAGACAGTCAGCTAGCCTCGTTCAGGTTGAGGGGCTTTTCCGCACCGGACTGTCAATCAAATTGTAAAAATCACAAGACCGCTTAACTCTATGGTTTTGGCTCCAAATCGAGAAAATGGCCGCGCCCGCCATTGATCTTCAAAACGTGTTTTAGAGACCCACGGAGAGTCAATGGGTGACGTCACAGTAGCTTTGTCCATATTTTTTACAGTCTCTGGAACGAACGCATGTACTTTCTGGGGCAAAAGCGGCAGCTTCCCTATTGGTTAATCGAACTGTCTGTCTCAGTGTGCCGGTTCTCCTGTCCTTCTAATGAATGTGTCGCCCCTCATTTTTAGATTAGTTATTTCATTTTAAATGTCTAACGTTAGATACAAAGACCTATTTTTTTAGCGCAAGTCCACATAGTAGTACGGTTTCTGGTTTTTTCTCCTTCTTCGATTTCGTTTCGCGGCAAAATCGAGAAGCTAAGCAAAACATTCCGTTAACTTAGCGATGAAATCGAACAAACTAACGTCTGCTAGCTTTTGTTTGATGCGATATCGGTGTAATAATGAGGTGCATTGTTCCCGGTTGTTATAATGCCCCCGTTAAACTTGCCTTGAAAGCACGTTTTCATAGTTTTCGATGCAATGCAACTTTGTGCCAGATATGGCTGGATGTAATCAGACGCATAGACATATATACATCTATATGTCTATGATCAGACGCCCCAACATAACAGCCGAAGAAGTTTGCAAACGAGGACTAAGGGTATGCAGCGACTACCTACCGTCTGAAGCCTGGAGCTGTACCCACCGTTCTCCCATCTTTGGTCGAACCGCTCGAGGTAGGTACTATGCGGGCTGGCTAACGCTATCGCATCTGTCTGTGATACAAACCACCGTTTGTCCTGGGAATAGCCTGTGGTTCCTCAATCTCGGCCCGCTCCTGACTCTCGCACGATCAGCCTGCAAATTAGCCAGCTCTTCTTCCGTGTATTCCGGCTCGAATCGATAGGGCACAACAATCCCGTGATCAAAAACAAAATCTCCTTCGTCCTCAGACATTTTCAGTTTCGCTAACTAGTAGCCGTAACACTATTTCTACGATCAACCTAATGTTATTGTCTGCAAGTACGCCCACATCAGAAGTCGCACAATGAAATGCATCCTCGAGTTCGACACTAAACTGCCTGGGTCTACTTCCTGCATTTATAAAGGAAAACAACAAAACAGCGTAAAATATTAACATAATGAAATAACTAATTAAAAAATGAAGGGCGACACATTCATGAGAAGGACAATATCAGTCACAAGAAGCAGAAGTGTTATAAAGTGTAATTCCACTTTAAGCAATACATTCATAAATACCTATGTTAATAAAAGAGCTACATAGAGATCTGGGCATGTGGTGTGCTATGTCAATGCAAATGTAGCAAGTGACATTACTGTGACAAGCTTAGTGATAGAAAATGTGCTTATTTGTGGTCACTGACATGTGCATTTATGAGTGTCTACGTAGTGCTTATGAGAGGACGGTGTACTGCTTATGAAGGGCTTGTATATCTCCTTAGGACCATTCATAAAAGCTGTGTCTAAAGAAACATGCTGTAGAAAAGAATACCAGACCAACTTAAACATTTTTGAACTACAGCAATCAAACTGATTTAGCCACAGTTGAGATCGTTTACTGTGTAATGTGTACAATCAAATCTAACAGTTTTAGTGTTGTCTGTTCCTCCCAGTAGTACGTCTAAGTGCTAGACTTAGCTGGCAGCTTGTAACCTGACAAGATGTCCGCTCTGCCTTGTACTGGCCCTCCATTAGAGTGTTGTTTCCTGATCTATGCACCCGTTTGCCTGCTGTATGTCTCTCTGGTAGAGAGCATCAGTAATGCATGATGTAATGCGTTATGTACATCTGTGAGAGCACCCTTATACATACCCCAATATTACCATACATCTGTTAATCGTTTACATAAAATCCACTGTTGATGCTTTTTTCCTCCTTTCTAAAAAAACAAAAACAAATGAAAGAATATTTAGGTCCAATTCAATTCGGGTCTTAATATTTTCTTTTTACACTTAAAGGGGACAATGAGTTTTAAAAAAATCAGTTTGGCACTTTGTGTTTTTTGATACAGATAAAATGCAGTCAATGTCAGTGGTTTCCAAACCTCTCCACAGGGACCCACAGCCAGATCCAGGTATCGATGTGTTCCCCCTCAAGCACACCTGATTTCATATTACAAATTATAACCCAAAATCCAGTTTTCCTGTGGTTTTGGTTATAATTTCTCACAGGTGTGGAAAAAAATACCTTGCTGCCATAGCGTAGGAGGTCCCTGTCATGGTTGTGGCTGCGTCGTCCATACCAGTTACAGGTTGCTCACGATTGTATCTGACAGACATCATAACACAAAAGTTAAAATAAAATCAACATTTTAAAAAAGCACTGGGTGCCAGTTACAAAGGAAGCATAATTACCTCGTTCTTCTTGCTAGCCACACCACAACGGCCATGCCTGCCACCAGCAGCACAGCAGCAACTATGAGTGAAATGTACTGGAGTTCACCTGCAAGCAGAGACAAATCAAACTTAAGTGCCTCTCTGTTGTCGTTCAGTGGTGATTAAAATCAGTGTAGTATGATGGGTAAGGAACTGGGCTTGTAACCTAAAGGTCATGGGTCTGATTCCTGGGTTGGACACTGCTGTTGTACGCTTGAGCAAGGTGCCTAACCTGCATTGCTTCAGTATATATCCAGCTGTATAAATGGATGTGAAAAAAAAGAAAGTTGTGTAAGTCGCTCTGGATAAGAGTGTCTGCTAAATGCCTGTAATGTAATGCAATGTAAATGCTGTGTAAGTCACTCTGGATAAGAGTGTCTGCTAAATGCCTGTAATGTAATGCAATGTAAATGCTGTGTACGTCACTCTGGATAAGAGTGTCTGCTAAATGCCTGTAATGGAATGCAATGTAAATGCTGTGTAAGTCGCTCTGGATAAGAGTGTCTGCTAAATGCCTGTAATGGAATGTAATGTGACGTAAAATCTCTTCAAATCTGCCACCTAAGTGCCCACTGAATTTGGACTCATCACATATTTGTGGTTTATTAAAATAAATCGGACGAACAAGCCAGAAATTCGCATTCAGAGCCATCCGGTGATACTTCTGAAGCTACCCAGGCCATTATTCCCCTTTTCTCTTCTCCCTTTAGCTCAGGGCAATAAAACAAAAAGTGTCTCCCCATCCCCCCGATGGCTCACTACACACAAAACCACATCATAATCTGCCTACCATTACTAACTACATTTTTTCCAGTTGTGGGAAACATGTTAGCGTTGACCTGTGTACCATATGTTTTATGATTTAGATTTTGTGACATAAACAATTAAATTATAAGCTACTTACTTTTTTTATTTGTTTTTTTATTTATTTAATTTTTTACATTTGCTAGTACATTATGTGTGTATCATGAATAGTTTCTCCCATATTTCATAGGTTTTGATACATGTGCTTGTGCCTTTCATATACTGCCATCATCCATGTATCTGGTGTGTGTTCCCACAAACTTAAGAGGCTTAATTTAAGAGCAGTGCAAAGCAGACAAGATTGCCTGGTGTGAAAACATGCTAGTGTGCTATTTCTGAACACGCCACTTTGTCAGCAAACATCTTACATCTTTGACAGCTTTGTACACCACTTCGTCAAAAACAACAATGTGATGGCATACACACCCAAAAAAATGACACTGATGTCAGTACATTTTAGTTTTCCGGACAGCGGACGATGGCCTACCGCTCTGGGGTGGTGTGAAGACTGCGGACGTGTTTCCTCGTGAGTTGCTGGCCTGGCGGGTGAGCTCTGTGAGCCTCTGGGTACTCCGCAGCGTGCCCAGCGTGATGGAGCCGTGTCTCTCAGTGCCGGCGCTGGCATCGCTCCCTCTCTGGAGCAGCCAGGTAATCTCAGGGGGAGGTTCTGAGTCCACTACGCACAAGCAGGCCACCCCCGCGGCCCTCACGCTACAGGCCGGTCCCTCTTTTATTTCTGGGGCATCTAGAACAATCAGAGGAAAATATGTAACAAAGGATTAGTGCTGAACTGAACCAGGGTTCTACCTGAAGCTTGATTCAGTTCAGGTTTCTGAGTCAGCTTTGACTCGGAGGGAAATAAAAGTGCATGATTTCATTTTTTGGTCTTCACCAACAAAGCATGGCCAAGTTCAGAAAGCCCCAGAATAGGTTTACCAAATATGTGATGAAAAATGTAAACATACATTTACAGAGACATTATTTTTTTCTATTATTGTCTCACAACATTAATTATGTATGAAAAACTTGAAAAAAAAAAATAAAAGTTGTCCTCGCATTTCCATTCCATTTCCAGCGGGCAGTGCCAGTGAGATCGCTTTTGGCTTACACTCCACACTGATCTTGGCTGGAGTGGAGTTCTTGTGCCCCTCTGTGTTGATGGCTGCACAGTAGAGAGCTTTAGTGTGTCTGGACACGTTGTGCAGTTTGTAGATTCGTTCCTCTGACAGCAGAGTGCCAGTGATGTTGTACCACTGGTAGTCGTGTGCAGGAGGGTTACTGTCACTGGAGCACTGCACCTCCACAGCATCTCCCTCCTTCACCACTGTGGACTCAGGCTCGACCTCCACACGGACTGGGGCATCTAGATGAACAACACGGTTTTTAGATGACTGGAGATTATATTTAAATGACTCGACAAGTCACCGCAAGTGGTACAATCTGGATCAGGGCATTAGTATTTTTAAGGCCAACTAAAATGACCAGCATCTGACAGAGTTCCTGTACCACTCTAACAACGGTTAATGTTTGACTCTTTTGTTCCACGTTTGCTTCGAGCCGCAACGTAGTGGCTTGTTCATACACTGTTACATGTGTGATTACTGTGTGGATTATGTGTGAAACTAGACATGATATGTCATTTATATCCAGACATGTTTTATGTCATAAATTAGCTGATCATAATACTACGAAAGACATACAGATCAAAGAATGAAATATGTAACTGATGAAATCTGGAACAATACAATTAATTGTGAAAATGTAAAATATTTTATCCATTTTTTTCTGTGCCTATTTCTTTAGCTTCCAAAGGTTGAAGATCTGTTTTGGAACATGTGATCTAAATTCATTCTTTGATAAAAAAAAAAGTTGAAGTAAAAAAGCATTGGTAGCAGTCAGTTTTAAACAACTAAAAATAAAACTGTTCTCAGAAAAGGGGAATTGAATTGTTACTGTAAGTTTCAATTTCCAATAATACTCTGTACTACATTCAGTGTTAAAAAAAAGTAATAAGATGCTATCAATGTGTTAGTTCTCATTTTGAAGAATTGTGAAATCCTTCAGGCTTTGTGCAAAAACATGTAAAAAAAATTAGCCCACTTACATGCCACATTCAAAATTTTAGAAGATTGCACAGATGTGACTTGCTTATACTTTGCTGTGCAAGTCAGGTGCTGGTTGTGGTCAGAGTTTGTGGCAGTGAAAGTCAGGCTTGAAGTCACTCTCCATTGGCCGTTGGGCAGCTCCTCTGATTGGTTGGTGGTTGTTCCACTGCGGCTCCAGGTAAGGTGAGGCAGCTCCGTGGGACAGGAGTGAGACACAGAGCAGGAAGCAGTCACAGCGTCACCTGCTTTGACCTCCCCGCTCACGGTCAGCAATGGGGAGGCTGGATAGTCTGTAGTTAAGTGATAACAAGCATCTAATAAACCGCCATCTGTAAACTACAAGTTCCCAAAATCATTTTCAGTTTTTGGTCACCTAAGTGAGCTGTCACATTTCTTGAGAATAAAGTCATAAAAACATATTTCCAATCACAGCTGGTCTCAAGAATGCAGTGGGGCTTTCAAAAGCCAAAGTGCACAGACCTAAAAGGAACTGCTTATGTTTTACAATGACTTTAACCCAAGATCTTATCAGTATATACTCATGATTTTAAAAATAAGCCACATAGAGAACACTTCTTCAAACGCACCTTGGACATCAATGGAGACCATATTATCTGTGTAAGAGTACATATTAAAGTCACGAATCTCTATCCTAAAAATAAATGGGCCATTGTCCTTTTTTTCAGGTGATTAATTCTCAGTGAACAGTCTTTTCTTGCAAGATCCCCAATCAGATTTGTCCGGCCCCTGAATTCTTCCATCACTTTGGAGGAGTCTGGGTGATAAATGTATATGTCTTGATTTGTCGTGTGCCATATATTCCTGTCAGGTCTGTAGGCTTTATTTCACGGTCTGGGTAATTGAACTTGCAGGGAACCACGACACAAGATCCCTGCAGTGCTGATATTGTCTGCGGCACTTCTGCTGTCCAGGTGGAGGTGGTGTGAACATTTAACACTGGAAAAAATAAATAACAATCAAAGTGTGATGTTTTGAAAAGATGAAGATCCCTTGTACGCGGAGCCAAGGGACTTCAAATTAGCCTTCCTGGCTAACTCTATCACATTTACAGAAATGTTATTAATACACATTTTCCGTGTCAAATAAAAAAATTTAAATAAAATAATAATAATACATGAGTGGTTCCCAACTCTGTTCCTGGACATCCATCCTGTGGGTTTTCACTCCAACCCTAACAAAGTGCATCTCATTCAGCAGCTAGAGATCTTGTTGAGCTGCTAATTATCGGAATCAGATGCGCCAAATTAGGGGTGAAATGAAAATCTACTGGTCGGTACATTTCCAGGAACGCAGTTGGGAACCACTCACATTCATACTCCAAAGAGATGGACAGGTATCGCTCATGGAATAATTATCTCACTGAAAATGGGAATACGATGTTTGGGAAGAAATCACGTTTTAGAAATCATCCAACAATGTTGTTGGAAACATGATGGGGGTATTAACATCAAACAGTATTGTACATGAAAATTAGCTTGCACACCTGTAGTGAATCCTTAGCATTCAGACTGCCATCAGCACACAAAACCATTTCACTGACGAAGGCATTAAGAGAGAATGTTTGAATCTGTTAGCTTCATCTTCACTACAAATTTAGATTTTGGATCTTTTCAGAATGTAGATTGACTGAGGCATGTCGACCGAGGGTTGTGTTTTGAAATGCCAAGATTCCAAAGAACACCCATAGGTAATTGGTTGCTTAAGATATGTGAGAGCATTGTGTGTTTGAGCTTTAAAAAAAACATCACAGGGCATGCCACACAGACTGACTAATTCCTACTTTTTATTTTTCATCTCTGATGTTGACTGTTGGATGCTGCCTCCACGTCAAGAAATTGTTTCTGTCACCCATGTGTTTACTATGACTTTCGTCGTAGATTCAAACAATGTGTGGTCTTTGGCAGTGTAATATATTCTTTCCATTTCAAGTGTTATATAAAGCAGAAAAGCTGAGGGAGACTGAGGTAACCTTGTCAAATAATTTGGGTCTTTTTCTGTGCCTTACCTTTGAAGAACAGGATGTGAAATAACAGGTATTTAAGCCATTCTTTGGGTCCCATCCAATGTTCCCTCTAAGCTGCGCGCGTGCGCAATCGCGCACTGCCCGCACATTCTCAGCGCACAAGAAAATCTATCCAGCGCATAAACAACATCAACATAACGTATTAATTCATATCTAATATTAGACCTAATCTAATCTAATTAATTCGCCCAATAATATTGTTTTTTTGTTTCTCACTCAGTGAGTGACAGGTGTCCAGCCAATGATACGATACGGTTCACTTACGGTACGAAGCCAATCATGGCATTGACGGTGCTTGCGTCTGGGCCCTGCCTATATGCGCCGTGCAGGTTAGCTAGCAGGTTAATAGATGCTAATACAAACCACGCATCATGGCGAAACGAACAGGCAGCGACACATCCACTCAGCAAGCCACAGTAAAAAAGAAATGCAGTTCTTTTAAGATGGAATGGCTGTCGGAGTATGTGCAAATTGAAGAAAAAGCGGGTAAGAGCTAAAGGAGATCTCACAGCTTGTGGATATTTGTGCTACATTTCAAGCTTCCAGTGCCGACTGTGAAAGAGGATTTAGTTTAATGAATCATATCAAAACAAAATCCAGAAATCGTCTTGAAGTGACACATTTGGACCAGCTGATGCGCATAAAGTCAAAGCAAGAAGCAGACGAAGCCATCAACCTGGACAAAGTGTACAACCATTGGAGAAGTGAGAAGGACAGACGTGAAAAATAAGGTAAAATTTAAGTCAGATTTGTGCATATTCTAGTGACGGTTATTAAGATTTTGTCTTTATGGATATTGATCATTAAATGTTGTTACTATTAGATCATTTATGGGTAGTAGAAATGCCAAGAAAAACTGTGTAATTAGATATTTTACAGAC
The DNA here is from genome assembly GCF_013347855.1 of Anguilla anguilla. NCBI lineage: Eukaryota > Metazoa > Chordata > Actinopteri > Anguilliformes > Anguillidae > Anguilla > Anguilla anguilla. Next base: position 85,176,035 of record NC_049201.1, read on the forward strand.
AAAGTGTTACAGGAATTTGCACTGTATCACAAGCTACAGCACAAGTCATTGTGCAAAATGTGAATGTTTTAATGTAAGCAAAATGTTATGTCTGAAAGGTGTATATGTCTCATATCTTCCAGAACAGGACCCTCAGCCAGGCAAAGCAGGACTCTTCCCATGGCCAAAGCAGGACTCTCACATACTGTATAACATCTACACATCCCATTTTTCAGATTTTTGTCTTTTTTTAAGTGGACCAAATTACTTATTTAAAAATAAAGCGTGCATATCTAATGTTGCTCACAGTAGTCCTCAGTTTGCTCAGGGAGCTTGTGTGTATGCCCAGATACATGAAAAATTAGAGGGAACATTGGTCCCATCTGTTTCTGACCACACAACCTGTGGGCCAAAAAAAAACCCTTATATAAAAGGGTTAACCTTTACCCTTATGTAAAATGTGATCATGTACACTACTGTTGTATGTAGTAGATACAGTATTGGTGCACAGAGCCAACGTTAAAACCAAGTTAAAAATAAATGTTTATCCATGTCCAAAGATCTATGAGGTCCCAAGAACTTCACATTAGCGATAGTCACTAAAATGCAAAACAAAAAACATTTGTAATGTAATTTAAAATTCTTAGTTCAGCCTATGTCAGCTATCTAAAGGGTTGTACTTCAAGCAAAAAACAAATTACAAATCACAAAACTTGTTTTGAAAAAGGATGTTTTATTTCCCACTGAAATGCACAACATATGACTCCTTATTCCATGAACAGAACTGGTAAAAGCTATCGCACTCACCAAAAAGCATTTATAAAGTGATCACAGATTATTTGTGAACCAGAAATATCACATAATCGTTGTTATTCAAAAGCTAACAGTAGCATTATTGTCCGTATCAATGGTTTGATGAACAGGAATGCTGCTTTAAATGTGTTTCACCACAAGAAGGCAATCAAAAGAGTAGAAAAATTTACCGGATTACTTACAGATATTCTAGCTGACCGTTTCTCATATGTTCCACTTGTTATTCTTTCTGACTGAAATTGGAAAGATCATTTCTTCTTCTGGGTTCCTGTTTCATTTCCAATGTGATGTATTTATATCTTACTTCACTTCCCAATTGTTTCAGATGAGTTTGCTGAATCAGGGCTGGTCCAAGCCTTCATGGGGCCCTAAACAGAATTTAATTTGGGGGACCCCCCACCGCCTCTGCGCCGCCAATACTATTGACTATTGTCAATGCTTGATCATTCGCACACCTGCAGTAAATCTAACACACCCACTTTTTCCTCTTTTTTTGCATGGACAATGCACGTAAACTCTGTCATTGAGTGTGAGAGAGACAGAGAGAGAGGGCTTTGAATGTGGACCCAGCTCAAATTATATTGTTAAAGTTACAATCTCGAAGATTTCCGTTTCGTTCTCTTTGGCGGTACCAATAGCGAGGAGCGGTAATTGCAGGTGTGTTTTTGGATCTCACTTCCCATAGATCCAACCAGTGTCGCCTGTGTGACATCAGTCAATTGGCACCTGGGCCACGCCAACTATTACACTTATTATTTACTGAATAAAAAATGGTTGTTATAGAAGTAACGTTATGTACATACTCATTCATTGTCTAACATTAGGCTAACTTAAGCTGTCTTTATACTGCTGAGCCGGGTTAAAATGCTATAGCAGACCTGGGGTAGAATTAATAGTGATGATCAATTTCCACAAACGTTCTTTATCCACCATTTTGCTCGGTATGAACATCTTTACAATGCAGAGAAGAATTCGCGGGATTCGCTGTGGCTCGTGCTATTATGTATCTTGTGCACAATAAACAGTCTTTTTTGTGAATGACTGTTGTGTGATATTTTTTGAAACAACTGCCTTGTTGTTTCTGGTTTTGCTAGCTAAACTGTTCGAGAATAAAGCTGAGCTGGGTGTTAAATTAGCAATCAGAATAAGAAGAATAAAACAAAAACAAAGGAGATTTCATGAAAAAAGGGCATCAAGGCTGAAGGAACATATGAGGAAGCGTAATAAAATAATAACAACGCTAATCCATACTGCCGTATTGTGATTTTTTCCCAGGAATGTCACCACAGACACCCAGTCCTTTAATCATAAATTATAATAATAATAATAATTCTAATAATAACCTAATTCAGCGATAGATAGTGACTTAACAGACATTTATTTTAATTAAAGTCTTCAAGATTATTACTTTAAATAAAAGATAAAACATTCTAACTAAGTACTGTTTTGTCATGGTAATTGAGTTAATTTAGCAGAAGAATGTCCCTTTTAAAGTGCAATATGTAACTTTTCTTGAGTATCAATTTTGGTTATATAGTCCTCTATTCTTGCAGATAGAACTTCTAGATGGAGTTGATTTCACTCCAAACATTTTATTGTGTACACAAATAAAGGTGCTGTTTGCTGCTTGTCCTCCTTCCCCAGTCTTGCACTTCCTCATCCCCTCACCCAGGACTGTGTGACAGCATCTAGCATTAAAGCATTTCCTTCAACAACAACCACAATGGCACGTGAGCATGGGCCCTCAAGGGTGGAATGTCTGAAGACACTTCTTTCACATACTGCCCATCGTGTACTAAAAAATATGTGCTGAACAATATGCAGTATACTTAGTAGACAGCACGTACCTCGAGGACTCAGTGGTTAGGAAACTAATTCAGACACAGCCGTAAAAGTAGAAGTAGACTTTTTGGAAATATACTAGTATGCTATCCAGGATGAAAATACAGTTTAATTTTTATAAGTACTCTAAAATACTGTTATAAGTACTGTATATCAGATATGGTATACTTATCTGAAGTACACTGAAGTACAACTTATTGACATATGAGATTTAGTATACTTATTTGAAGTACACTAAAGTACAACTTATACAAATATTTAGAAGCATAATTTCAAAAAGTGCATTTAAAGCATATATTAAGTTCAAAAAGGTAACACTGGGTAACACTAAATATTACACTGTGTAGGTATATGATAAGTACTGTTTGAGCCACTAATATGCCCTAGTATGGACAGGAAAACAGAGAGTTTGCAGGTGGATGGATTCACAGATGTGTGCAGTTATTTCTGTGCTTAGTCAGAACCCAATGGTCCAGAGCCTGCCTTTGCAAAGATTAGTTCAATGCGGTGCAATCACGCTCATCAAAAACAGCAGATGACCCAAATCTTTATCAAAATTTTTTAAAAATCTCTTGTTTTGCATATGGGGACGAGCATGCAAATTTGCATTGTCTATGAAATTTAATTTTAAGGAAATATCTTTTCTATATATTTTCCTTTTATCTTAAGCAGGACTAGTAGTATTCCACTTTGTGATTATTGGGTTGGGATGGGTTGGGATGAAAAGTGCCAAAACTCTCGGTGCTGTATAGGTATGGGGCAGCCTTGGCGGGGGAATGCCCCATACCTCTACAGCACCGAGAGTTGTGGCACTTTTCAGGGTTCCCCACAGAAATAACCACAACAGCCACAGACACTCAGCCCTTAAAAACATTAAATTCTGTACATTCTCACCCCATTTCAACAGACAGAATTCATAAACAACTTCACATGTCCACACAATAAAGCCCCAAACTAAGGGGATTTTGCGTTTTCTCCTTCTTCTTCTCATTCTTCTTCTTCTTCTTCTTCTTCTCATTCTTATTTTGCCTGCCGCCAATCCCACTAACAACATGTCTCCCCATCGGACATTTTACCGACACCAGCCAAATCTTCACCTACACGACCCAATCAAAAACTCGCATACACACGCAAAATACCCATACCTTTTTATTCTGAAACATTTCCTGCTTAAACAGCTAGTCTGCTGTGGCCTAGTGGGCAAGGTTACAGTCTTGGGAACACGGGGTCTTAGGTTCAAGCCCAGCTAGGAACATGTTTCTTTTACCTGCTTCGACCCTAATACTTGTCTACTACTTATCAATTATTGCTTTTGCACCATATCTACCCGCCGTTCACCGAACGTATACACTGCATTATGACGTACCGTCTGCACGTTCAGTTATTAACCGGCTACAATATTGCTAAGCCATATGGATTCAACGGGAGCTCTTCTGTGCTTACTGGCCTGTGTTCTTCTTTAAAACCATGGGCAGGTTTGCTAATGATATTTCACGCATTGCATAGCTATGGCATGGTGCTGCACTAACGAAGTCACAGACTGGTAAACCTCCGGTTGAAGGCTTGAATCCCGCCTCGCCCTCAGGTAGATAATTTCCTCTTTTACACTAACGTTTTCTTACGCTTATATTTGCTTTACCAAAACTGACTCACGGCCACCCATATGCATTTAATGACGGCAAATGTATTCCTTTTATTAAAAAGTTACACCAGTTCACCACTGTGCCATTTCTACTAACTATATTTCTTCACTTGGCTACCGTACAAAACCTTCTTATCAGCAAACGCCACATTTCTACATTTCTACATGTTACCTCGCCCTGTTCTCTATCTAGCTACATACAAACAATTACTACGTATGTACGTTCTGCAACTCCGCATTAAAACATTACGTTTAAAATCATGACTCACTCATAATTATAACTACTAGTACTGAACATGAGAAAAACACATCAGTGCAATAGATTTCACCCGTTATTTAACCCTCCACTTTAACAACTAATGTTTAATACAGACTGTTATATATACCATTTGATGAGGAAACTACGCTCGCTCATGGTCACTTCATTTACTTCGCACTATTGTCTGTGATCATGTCAACCTTCACCTACATGCCCATTCTGCCAAAAACATATTGTTTCAACTACGCAATTTCATCATTTCGCCTGATTTATCTCACACTGTTGTTATTTTCTCATATGCAAAGCCTGCTGTGACATATGCGTCTGCTCCTATTCTCCACTATCAAGTTTTCCGATTCTAGTTTAACAAAACAGCAAAGAGGATTCCTACCTGCAGGTAAGCCTATCAAAATGCCTTATAAACCTTACAAACACTAAAAGTGCATCTTCACAAAATAACAGACAAAGGAGCAGGACAGAAGGGTACACAAGTTGCGACCTAGGCAGCTCTAATTCTACGTGCTTGCTGATTCTTTTGTCAATCAAGGCTCGTTGGATGGCCGTCTAATCTGTGAGTACATACACTGGCCATATTTCACCTGCGTTTATGCTGCGTTTACACGTACGCCACCGCACCCTTTGTCACAGCCACTGTTTTACATATATAGCAAACCGAAACTGCTAAACGGTACACGCTCATCAGACCGTACAAATTCACACAAGGATAGCCATAATCCACAACCGTTTCTTACAGGGTCACTTCGCATGTTACATTCACATTTACGAACAGACATTTATACCAAGAAACATAGGCTACAATCATTCACGCAACAGAAAGGCTGGGCACCAAAATACATACATACCAATACAAATTGGACATATAGATGCCTATTCAATCAATCTTGACTGTGAGAAAGCCATCCACACATATGTTTGGCCTGTTTGTACTGCACACTTATATACACACAGGGCCAAGTGACTTGAAAGAATTGAGAAAATATTGGGTAGCATTGCTTTGGAATACATGTCATTAATACACACAGGGCCAAGTGACTTGAAAGAATTGAGGAAATATTGGGTAGCATTGCTTTGGAATACATGTTATTCAATTTCGGTGAGGCAAGATAGCCTATATTGTTTGTAGTACCGTAACTTGGCGTCATTTTGATATCAATACTTTAAATGGCAGGCCTGGATTTTGGCAGTCTGAATGAATGAGCTATAGACGGTGTATGTCTTGTATGTGTGAGTAACTTGGCATTTTTGTACGTTGAAAACGTGTTTTTTATGAGATGTGCTTATATGGGCTATATTTTAACGATCTAAGCGCACGGTCTAAAGCGCATGGCGCAAGTGCATTTAGGGCGTTTCCAAATCCAATTTAGTTAGTTTAACGGCGGATAATCTGAGCGCAACGTAAGGCGCATGGTTCAAAGCGGTTATACTTAGTCTCTTAATTAATCATAGGTGTGTTTTGGGGGTAACATGAAATAAACCAATCAGAGTTTCATTTCCCATTCCCTTTAAAAGCCAGGTGCGCTTGCACCATGGCGGATTGCTATTATAACGGCGGATTTGCCAAGTAGTAGGAAAGAACGCTTCTCTGCAAAGGAACGGATCTGGTAGTGCGCGAAGTGAAAGCGCGAGCAGACCATCTATGTATAAATAAAATACATCTATAAATAAATAAAATACATCTAGAAATATTATGACTAATCATTATGGCGTATTTTTTTTTTTTTAAAACATCGCGCGTTGTGCACCCGCCTAAGACCAGGTTTTTGTTGATCAATCGCGCGATCGCTTTCCACTGCCTCAAGATAGCAATGCGCCAACAATGCGTCTGACCACATGTCATTTTAAGACCAACACGTCCATGAGCGCTCAGATGGGCGCAAGTACATTTGCTATTTAAGCAACGTGGCGCTGGACGAGAAAACGACAACTGCGTTGGTCTGAAACTAGCAAAGACACTTGTGTTGTGCTTGGCGCCGCTTTGCCCCGGGTGTAAGATAGAGCCTTATGTATTTGAATGAGACGACTGATGTTTGTGGCCTTTTTTAAAAGAAGATAAAGATCATAAGGTAAGACTCTGAATATCTTCTGTATGTAAGTCATGGATAAATAATTATCGTCATTTTAATCTATTTGATTTTGGCCTTGAAATGCACACATAGCTGAGTATGTAAATTCTAAAGGGAGGCTCTTTGGATACTATATGTAAAAAACATTATCCCATAATGATTTGCATGAGGAATTTATTTGATCTTGCTCTCTACAGTCCTTGTCATGATTTTTTTTTATTTAAATTTTATATTGAAGACCTCTATTTTTGGACCGTCTTTTGCATTGTGCAGAGCCCATCTCCTGCTGTTGGCAAAATTATGACACGTCTGTTGACTGATACATCAACAGCTAAGGAATTTGATAAACCTCTATCATCATCTGGGCTTTTGCATTTTTCTTTTTCTTTACACTTATCAATAATGACTGACCTTCCAAGCCTTCTGAGCCTCCTTGGCGACATTTCACTTTTGTATTCCTGAGACTAACATTGATGGTTTCCACTTTTGTAAATTGCAATGGATAAGCGTGTCTGCTAAGGGACTGGAATGTGCATAAGATGCCTACTTGGTGAAAATCAAAATCAATGTCAAAAAAAAATCACAAATTGCAATAGATGAGTTTTAACAAATGTAAGTCAATGTTGTATAATATCAGCAGGTGAACTGTTCCTTCATTTAATATAACGGATATCTGTTGTGCTTAGTGATATGGTCATGTCTAAAATCAAGCTTGGATTTTATTTGGATGAAAATACAAATGTGGTCACAGGCATAAAGCCTGCAAATGAATCGTATGAACATTTGTATTTCTTTATATGTATAACTATGCATTACTGGAAACGAGAGAAATTTGTTTAAAAACTTTGTTATTTGTAGATATTTGTTGGTTCACTTTTGACAGTGAGCAGAAACCATAACTAATAACGTGAGTCTCAGTTCACTGCCAAAAGTGAATCAGCGAATATCTAAAACAAAGACAAAGTTTTTAAGCAAATATATCCTGTGAACAATTTAATAAATGTGGGGGGTGGGGGCAGGATTTGGGGGGCAGTGTAGACTACTTTTTATGAGCCCCCTCCCAAAAAACATTGTAGATTTTGCCCCTGTTAAAATGTAAAGTTAGTACAACTAAATATTTTTATTTATTTTTTAAATGGTGTCCCAGTACCAGAGTAAAGCAGCGTGTAGCCCAAATAACCATTGCTGTATTTTACAGGTTTTCAGGAGAATATTTAATTCAGCCCACATGGAGCCATTTGCATGGGTGCTTCTGTATGGAGTGTGTTTTCAAGGTGTGCTTTGACTTATCTTATGTTCTTTGTCCTCACTTTTTTGTGACAGATATTTTTAATCAGGTTATTGTTTTATTGGTTATTTATTGATTACATGTTATTTCTTTTATTTATATTTGTGTTTATTCAATTTAGAAAGCAGACACAATGGTTCAAAATCAAGATAAACATATTTAAAGAGCATCCATTTGTCAAAAAGATATCACTAGCACAAATCATTTATACAACATTTCACAGTGTTGCAGTAAATGTGGGGCTTTGTGCTGCGTGACATGTCCATACATATTGTTGTTAACTGGTCACTTGCATTTTTTTTGGTGGGGATAACCTTCTTGCCACAATATGTTTAGTTGGCTTTGCACATCTAAACCTCCATCTTCTTTGCCATATGTCTATAGGTGTTGGGTTACCTGTGGTTAAAAAAAAACAAAAAAAAAAACAAAGTAAAGATTTTCATTAAAATAAATGTCTGTTAAGTCACTATCTATCGCTGAATTAAGTAACACAATGGTGATTGAGCCTATTATCATATTAATTTATATTATTATTATTATTATTTATGATTAAAGAACTGGGTGTCTGTGGCGACATTCCCGGGAACAAATCACAAGCGGCACATAGATAGTGACGCGTTGTCCATCACCCATCAGTGGTTGGTCCGCCAGAGAGGGTAGGCGGAGCTAACGCAACAGGCCTGCTCTTCAACTCACTTATGTGTGAGCGGCGTACTGTTTTTTCCGCTGTCTGCTAGCGTTAAAGGTGTGGGGGTTATGGAACCCTGATAAGTTTTTGTGTAACATGAGAGGTCATATTATTTGTTGATGTAGATTTCGTATTACATTTGATGACAATGTAACGTTACTAAATTACATAGCTATTTGCACAGCTAATGCTAGCTACCGGACCATGTCAATAAAGGCGTTCCAAGACGTCTGATTGTAAACGTTCTAAAACTGCACTTGGTGATTTGACAAGGTGGGTCTTTTGAGACCCCAGGCAATGGCTTCAGACGCTCTGCAACTAAACAGTTCACACCGCTGCAATTTTCTCTGCAACATTCTAAAACCGTTTCGTCTCATTGCGAATCATTGATCTTAAATGGCCTTAACGTTACCGTTATTTACATTGCCATCAAGTTCATCAATATATAAGCCGGGGTATAGGTGGAGCAGAGTCTGAACAGTCTGATTTCTGTGTAAAGATGTCAAGCCGGAGAAAACAAAATAAAAGAATACGGCAGTATGGATTAGTGTTGTTATTATTTTATTACGCTTCCTCATATGTTCCTTCAGCCTTGATGCCCTTTGTTGATGAAATCTCCTTTGTTTTTGTTTTATTCTTCTTATTGATTGCTAATTTAACACCCAGCTCAGCTTTATTCTCGAACAGTTTAGCTAGCAAAACCAGAAACAAGGCAGTTGTTTCAAAAATATCACACAACAATCATTCACGTTGATAATGCACAATTGCACGAGCCACAGCGAATCCCGCAAATTCTTCTCTGCAGTGTAAAGCTATTCATACCGAGCAAAAGGTGGATAAAGAACGTTTGTGGAAATTGATCATCACTAATTCTACCCCAGGTTGGCTATAGCATTTTAACCCGGCTCGGCATTGTAAAGCTTAAGTTAGCCTAATGTTAGACAATGAATGAGTATGTACATAACCTTACTTGTATAACAACCATTTTTTATTCAGTAAATAATAAGTGTAATAGTTTGCGTGGCCCAGGTGCCAACTGACTGACGTCACAGAGGCGACACTGGTTGGATCTGCCCTACTAACAAAATGTGGATCTGCCCTACTAACAAAATGTGGTTGTGGCGACGTACTATTAACGTCCTCTATTGGTCTCGTAACGTCCGCGTTACGTCTCAATTTACGTAGTATTACCGTAAAAACGTAAGACCGGCGCCCCGTCGCTGCGACGTCGCAAAACAACGTTGTGGATACGTAACAGTTACGTCCTTACAGCTTTACGTTTGACAATGTAATAGAATAACCATACCCCGACGTTGTGATTACGTCGCCAGGCTGTCATCCGTCGTAACGTTATAGATTTACGTCGCTGACACGTTGTTTAAACTTCTTTATTACGTTATTTACCTTTCCACAACGTTGCGGATTGGTCACTTACTTACTAAACCCTGACCATACATTCTGATTTTGTGTGTTAAAAAAAGGTATATCATGGTGTTGTAATTTTGATCTCCATTCTATCCTACCAATGAAATGCCATTGCTTCTGTAATTCATATCTTCAAAATTTAAGATACTTTAAGTGCAGCAATAAAAAATGTACACATATCAAGCCCAAATAAAATAGAAAGCCTTTATTGTCATTGTATAGAATACCACTGAGATCAGGTTCAAGTTACATTTCTAGGTAGGCAATATGTGCAAGCATAATTATGGTACAGAAGATGAGACAAACGTACAAAACTAGATACAAAAACATAAAAAGGGTAGTTTCAGGACAGTAATAACCATAGACCAATGATTTCAACATTAATAGTGTTGAGTATTTTTGTCTTTTTCAAGCGGTGAACTACATTTAGTTAGGATCACCTTGGATCAATTTGGATTACAGTCACTCTTGTCTCAGGCATGTCTTGAGTGGGGAAGGCTGGACCTCGGGTTCTTCACTGGGGCAACAGTCATAAGGCTCTTGATTAATATTGATTACACAATGCACTGGCGCGAAGCCAAAGAAAAATTTATTTATTTATTTAAATTTTTTAAGGCCACGATTACACCAGGTATAGAGTAATAATGCTAGAGGATTTTGACGAAAAAAAGTTGAGTTTTTGTATTTCTAATGGAAATAATGTTTAGCTAAATGCTCTCAAAAGAGCGCAAAAATAGCTTTCAAAAGAGGCGCCAAAAATGCTAGCTTGAAAAGGCTTGCTAGCTCCAGTTTGTCAAATACCAAAAACCAAATGAACACCACACCACTATTTTATATCATGATGCATTTTATGATGCATATTTTAACCAACATGTTGATATCTCATTAGGACGTGGACAAGGTGAATTACAGCTTTCAAAAGAGCGCCACATACGTTAGCTTTCAAAAGAGGCGCTAGCTAAAAGGACATGAACAAAGGTGCTTTACGGACAGCCGTTTATACATGTCGAATTAGCTCAATTGTTAGCTAACTAAACAGGCCATCGCCGAGATCAGCTAGGTAATGCTAGCTGGTCTTACATTACATTTTCACTGGGCTATTAGCGTTAAATACTCAAAGTAGCAAATATGGTATCTAACAGAACACTAACTCAAATTAGTCCCAAACAGACGCCAGGTCTGAACAGACGCCATTTCACCTACTAACTTAAAGCATTAGCAATGTGCAAAAGGCTCAGAGTATGGACAGTGACGACCTAACCTGTTGCTAGGCAACGCCCTTTTGTTTACGGCTCGCGCTTGCCGCGGTTACATTTTGTGCAAAGTTAGTCAGTTCAACGGTCATTTCTAGCGAGTTAAGTTTCCTTTGTGTGCGTCAATAAACGGCAGTAAGTACATCTTTCTCTATCGTCAAGGATATTTAGTTTAGATTATTAGTGAATCCATTGTCTGATAGTAATTTGTATAGCAGAATGTTTAAGTTTTAGTAGCAGTATTCCTTAATATTTACCACATATTGGCGATTTATGCTAGGTACATTAGAGTGTTATTCCTCGCGACAGTGCATCTACATATGGTAGAATATTCCGTTGTGTTTAGTAAGCTACGTGATTAGCACCGTTTATTTCCTGTTAATGTACAGCTGATAATAAGTGTAGAAGTAGGCTAACTGTATTTCTTTTTCCTTATTTAGAACCACACATACACACATGCACACCCACCTGGTTTAAACCTAAGAGGAGAACAGAGATTGCCTGTGCCTGTGTATTTGCATTCCATTTATAATAAACCCCCAAAAGTGAAGCCGGTGAAGCCACCGGGAAAGACGGAGCTAATCTTTATTCCTGCTCTATCCTCTCCCCTCCTCGACTTTTCCATTTCCTTAGGGGACACCGTAGTGACATCATCACCCTGCGCCAAGAATCTCGGAGTGATGATGGACAACAGGCTGTCCCTCTCCAACAACATTGCAGCAGTAACCCGGGCATGCAGATTTTTCCTATACAACATCCGCAGAATCCGCCCCTTTCTCACCACCTACTCAACCCAGCTCCTGGTCCAAGCAATGGTTCTATCCCGCCTGGACTACTGCAACTCTCTTCTGGCTGGACTACCGGCATCTGCCACCAGACCCCTGCAGCTCATTCAGAATGCTGCGGCTCGTCTGGTCTTCAACCTCCCCAGACACTCCCACGTAACTCCCCTGCTCACTACCCTCCACTGGCTGCCTGTTATAGCTCGCATCAAATTCAAAACATTGGTTCTAGCATACCAGGCAGTCAAGGGATCAGCCCCAGCATACCTTCAAAAGATATTCAAACCCTACATGCCAGCCAGATCCCTCCGTTCTGCTACCTCAGGACGCCTAGCACCTCCCCCTCTTCGCACCTGCACTTCCAGAACACGTCTCCTCTCTGTTCTGGCCCCACGATGGTGGAATGACCTCCCTGTGGAGGTCAGAACAGCTGAGACTGTGACCCATTTCAAACGACGACTGAAGACCCACCTCTTCAGGCTGCACCTCTCCCCATCCCTTCCCCCCCTGTAAATGACTAAACTTAGGGTTGTAACTAGGCAGCTGTTTAATAGGTGACTTAGTTGATGCGCCAGTCTTAACGACTACTTGTATTTTTATTTTTCCATAGATTGCGTTGTTGCCGTTCTCGTTGTTAGTGTTAATCAGTTTAACCACCAGGGTCCAGGTTGAACTATGCGGTTGTTCCCTGTACTTGGACCGGTACTTCTCTCTAGGGGTTTCGTCATACTTGTTCCTGGTTATGGTTATACACTTTGTTGTACGTCGCTCTGGATAAGAGCGTCTGCCAAATGCCTGTAATGTAATGTAAAAAAAGAATTTCCTGCCTCCGTGTCCTGACCAGACACCCCATATTGTTGACAAACTCCTAACCACCAAGAGCTTCATTACAAGCAACATTCAGCTAGAACTGCAAACATGCATGTTGCAAGTAGGACTCCATCATTACATTGCAAATACTACTAACTGAAAAGGTCTCCAATGCATTCAGTTCTTCTTGTTAGCTTTTACGGCGGTTGGCATCCAATATTGTTGCATTAATACATTCAGTTAAAAATATAAAGGCATAATGAAACGCTCACCTGCTCTTGAACGCCGTCAAACCCAGATTTTCCCACGGAGAATTTGAAATCACAACGACCTTCTTCCAAGTTCACGTCACAGACACATGCGCATGTGATTGGATATACCGTCTTCTTCTTGTTTTACAGCGGGTGTATACAGGTTATTGGTGAATTACCGCCACCTTCTGCTCCGGAGTGTGTATCAGACAATAGATTTACACTCAAAAATCCCTTCATTCTAAGGTATATTTTATCCTCCATGCTTTACACCGAGTCCTACTATAAAATCCCTATCCATGTCAGCCACCCAAGAACCCTATACCTGCTTATCCATCATATCCTATATTTAAAAAATAAATAAATTAATTAATTAATAATAATAATAATAATAATAATAATAATAATAAACCCTGCATTGGATATAACGTGTTAACGGTCCAAGCGTAAACGCGCAGACAGATAGAGAGATAGATATTTTAGGCTACTGTAAGCCAAAACGTCATTTACAAACGTTCTGACAACGTACCAGTAACGTTTCAAATTAAGTAAGGATGAGGACTGTGATATAACGTAATTGTTACGTTATTAAATTACATCGTATTTACGTAATTCTATAACGTTACAGCAACGTTGCTGAACAGTCTCCATGAGGACTGGTTATTTTGCGACCATAGAGCAATGTTGTCACAACGTCACCTGTTGGTAATGTTGCGACTTACCAAATTACGACCGAAGTGTAACGTTGTCATTACGTAGTGTGTTTGTAGGGTGGCTGGATCTCTAGGAAGTGAGGTCCAAAAACACACCTGCAATTACCGCTTCTCGCTATTGGTACCGCTAAAGAGAACGAAACTGAAATCTTCGAGATTATAACTTTAAGTTAGATACGATTTCAGTCAAACCTACCCATCCACCTCCCTCCCACTCTTCCACTTCCGCAAACCATTGGTTTGTTATTTAATAAATACATATATTATGTATTATATTAAGTCAGCTGAAAGGAAGAGTCGTTAAGAAAAAGGACGCCAGCACAACAAACACCACCATCACCATTAAAGAGCTGACAAAAAATGACACCGATACCTACTTCTGCACTCTGATGTGTAAGGTGAATGGGCAAAGCAAGCAGCACCATGGTAACGGAACAAAGATTCACGTCTGTGATCCAGAGTGCATCGCTAGGAAAATCCCAACCGCCAGTGCCACAGCTCCGCCAGGTAGAGCTGAACGCTGATTTACTTGCTTCTTTTATTTGTCATTTTTCACTGCAGTTTTCCATCGGATTGCGCTGCTACTTTACAAAGCATTCCAATGGAAGTTCCATTCCAATTGGAGTTCACTCTCCTGTTTTATGGTATCCTTGTAAGGCATCTTGAGATTAATTAATGCAATCAAAACAACTTTGTAATTCCCTCACAGTGCTTTAAAGAGTAAGAGATGCACATTTTGTATATAACTGTGATATGAAACATGCACATCTATATATCATTTAAGCGTTTAATTTACTGCTGCGAATTCAGTTGAGACAGACCTCTGCTATGGGGGATCTATTCCTATACAATCAATTCCCCTGGCAAAGTGATTCATTTTTCCACAATTTGCCTTTGCATAACAAATAATGTCGTCATATCCTTTTGAATCGTTCATCCATATTATTTTACAGCTCTGCCAGAAATTAAATCTGTTGAAATGTCTCTTGAAATGGCGAAACCCCTGAAAAGTACATTTAAAATGTTTCTCTCTCTCTCCGGTGAGATTTCTCTCGTCTTTTCGTTGTAGAGCCAGACAGCGATGCTGCTGAAGACAGTCTTCTTCCTCTTCCGTTCTATGCCCTCCTCGCGCTGAAGCTGGTATTTGCTATTGTCACGGTCACCGTGTCATTTTCCTGACCCCGCTGTTGAGGCTTTTGACAGTTTCACACATTGCACACGGCGCAATTCGAATTTTGGAGTTCAGTTGGCAGATGCCCGAACTGGCAGCAACGTTCTTTTCCTGTGTGCAATGTTCGTATGTTGTCTCAAAAAGCATTAATAAATATAATCACTTATTCAATCTATGACCTCTTTATTCAGCTTCAGCCGTGAACCACAAGGGAAAGGTTTAACATTAGTGTAAGCCAGAATTCGTGAAGACGCTGCCGATTCCACTCCAGTTTGAGTCCACCTCTAGTCAGTCTTGTAACGCTGCTGCTGGTGGTGGGTGCCCAAACTCCTGTTCTACAACTGAACTTGGAATGACTATGATAGATGGATACCTGTAATGTTCCCTTGTAATTAACTTTGCCTGTTTATACATGCAGTGAAGTTCCCAATTCAGGTAACAGGTTCACCTGTGGGATAATTATCATGAAGTGAGTGCAGAAGTTCTAAGACCTTAGCTTAACTTTATATATTGTGTGTTTTATATCTAAAGTGCTTTTTACATAGACACATTTCACAAAAACTGAGTCAGAAAGTGAAAAAAATTAGAAAGTTGAGGTAAACTCATCACTGGAGACAAAGACACTAAGTGGCAAAGATTTCACCCACTGGGGGTCCCAGGCTTAAATCATTCTCTGATTGGATGGGGAATGCTAATGTCTGAGTCCCCTCATGGTTTCCATTCACATGAGAGCACAAATGTAGATTGGAGGTCTATGTGTAATGATTGGCCTTGTTATGTGATATAGTATTTCAGATGGACCAATATTATTAACCCTCATGCAACCATTTTGCAATGCACATACTGTAAATTTCTCCACAGACCTCACAAACTAGTTTCATTTCCTAAATTAGCTTGAATGGCATATAAACCAGAGACTGTACTCCATGATCTTCACCTTAATCATAATCGTTTTAATATATTATTGGGCATTTAATTAATCTGTCTTCATTGTGAAGCTTATGCGACTGACTTAAAACGGAAGAATCATTCAATTTATAGAATTCAAATTAAAACATGGATATAAATAAATGGTCTTTAATCGTGCAATTATTGTAAATAAATGAATGATGCAATTGCACGTGTCCAAATGTTATTTAATTAAAATGTACGTATTTTGATATTTTTCATCTCGGTGGCATATTAGCAATACATGTTCTCTTAAAGTTACAATCTCGAAGATTTCCGTTTCGTTCTCTTTGGCGGTACCAATGGCGAGAAGCGGTAATTGCAGGTGTGTTTTTGGACCTCACTTCCCATAGATCCAACCAGTGTCGCCTGTGTGACGTCAGTCAGTTGGCACCTGGGCCACGCCAACTATTACACTTATTATTTACTGAATAAAAAATGGTTGTTATAGAAGCAGAGGTGGGTAGAGTAGCCAAAAACTGTACTCAAGTAAAAGTATTGTTACTTTAAAATAATAATGACTCCAGTAGAAGTAAAAGTAGTCATCCAAATAATTACTTGAGTAAGAGTAAGAAAGTATCTTGTGAAAAGACTACTCAAGTACTGAGTTACTTCATATAATCTGATTTAATGTTGAAATAAGCAGAGCAAGATGAACGTAAAAATCCAAATGTCCAAAATATAAAATTGTAAATGCTTGTACAATAGAAATAAACAAAATATAAAATAGCCATGTGCAAATTCAAATATGGCCTAAATCATATCCCTTTAAATAAAACAATACACAGGAGGTTCGTCAGAAGAGGAGGATTTTCGCTTTCTGTTGTACTCTATTAAGTCTATATACCTCATCAGTTTGTTGGGGTGAAGCCTCCGTTGACAGAAAAAATATCAATGAGGCTACAGGGGATTTATCCATTAAAACAGACTCATCATCACAACAAAGAGGAGCCTGCTCAAATTCAAACAGAAACTTTATATGTGGAAAACATAATGCTTTGTCGCACTATTATTGTACCTTATGATGCACGTATCCACAATATTCCAAAGTCCCATGATGCCTTGCGCGGAATATGTGCAGAACTTCCGGTTTAGCGTAAACAAACTTTATGTATGCTATGCAATGTTCCAGCGCTCACGTCATGACTGTTGCATGCTTCACAAAAACTATTACACTACTAACTAACGCTAACATTACAGTGTGAAATATTCACATTAATACCAGTAATGTATTTAAACGCACTCAATTTCAAAAATAACATATATAACCGAAGTATTTTGAACAATAATAGCCTACTTACATAGCAATGATGAAATCTTATCTGTGTTCAGTAGATGGAGACAGAGACTGTAAATCAACAATACAGTTCAATCCGCTTCTGTTTTGCTCCAGAAAACGATGTCAGCTAGGTCTATCAGCAAACATGCGGCTTAGCTATGCCCAGAAGTCCTCAATAATAATAGTATTTCCCAAGAAATTACGAATAATAGTTGACCTCGTTTCGTGAGTGAATGCATAAGTGAATGCGATGATAAGAAAAATTTCGGTTACGCTGACCTAAAAAACGCTATTCCAAAAGCAAAATTAGACATGTTATACATCGTTAGAAAGCTTGACTATTTTTTACAGTCTCTGGTTCAAACCGAAGTAGAACGAGGTGATCTGACTGAATTAGGTATGTTTTTTTGTCTTTTTATAAATTAACATCGATAGTTTTCTTTTGGATACCCCGATAGCGCACAAAACACATTTGGGAAACAACTAAATTGACTAAAGTTTGTTGTTTGGTAGGGAGATCAAACCTGTTGTGGCGATCTTTCAGAAAATATATTTTAAGTCTGACAGTTTATTCTTCATCCATAATGTCATAAATGCTACAGTATAGTCAAATAACAACATATAAATCGCTAAATTTCTTTTAATTTAATTTAAAAAATTTTTTTTAAATTTTTAAATTTGGTACCACCAAAGAGAACGAAACTGAAATCTTCGAGATTGTAACTTTAACAAATACATATATTATGTATTATATTAACTGAATTTTTATTATTTTTATTTTTTAACTACAAGTGACCCAGTACTTTGGACTGTACTGTGTGTGTGTGTGTGTGTGTGTGTGTGTATATATATATATCCAAGACAGAACACATTAGCTATGGTCTACCACAATAAATAGGACATCAAGAAAAAAAAAAAGGCTTTTGTTTCACTCCTAATCAAACCAATCAAATTTCTGTTTTCTAAGGTGCCATATTCGGCGTTTCGTGGGCATGGAGTGTCACCGTGCCCAGAGAGATGGAGGGCATGGTAGGATCCTGCCTGGTCATCCCCTGCAGATTTTCTTATAGCGAATACCCACCCAACGACAAGGGCAGAGTGGTCTGGTACCAATATGTCGACAGAGGATACCCTCTGGTGTGCGATCCAAAAAACCCAAATGAAGTCATCGAAAAGTTCAGGCGAAAAACCTCTTTATACGGATCACCTTACAATGGAGACTGCAGCCTGAAGATCGACCCCCTGGACTGGCGTCACCAAGAGGAGAGGGTTTACCCCTGGGTGGACCCAGACTACGTCACATATCGCTATTTTAAATTTTATGACAAAGCTGTGAAAATCCGTGTACGAGGTGAGAGAATTGAACTCTTTATTATTTCTCTACTGTGTTATGGTTAAGGTTTTCATTTGACAGAAAATGTACCAGTTTGCTTGGAAATGATGGATGTGACTTCCTTAGAAGTGCTAAGCGCAATTATATGTTTGTATTTCATGTTTTTTTTTTAAGACAACGCAGACGAACCAAAATTATATTTTTCCGGCTCACGTACGGTGGGAGAACAAATGACCGTCCAGTGCAGCGCCAACCACACGTGCCGACCGCGTCCCCCAACATTGCGCCTGACCGTAGCGGGACATACTGGAACACCCAAAGTCTATCACACAGAAGTGCATGAAGGCAAGTGGAAAATCACCATGGAGATGACCTGGATATTAGACAACGCCCACCAAACCATCACTTGTGAAGTCAGACATCCCTCCGGCCGGAGCGCATCCAAAACCGTCAGCCTTCAGGGACAATGTGAGTAATTACATATAGATAGAGGTAAATTAGTTCTAGTGTTTCACCCACTAAAAAAGATCCTGAAAATTGCTTTTGGCTATAAGCTTATTTTCTGATTTTAATTTTCACTCCTACAACTGCACAATTGTAGAGTTGGACACGCCCTAATTCTCCAGCCTTGAGTTACCGCTACCGTACGACAATCGCGCATTTATTTGGGATATATTTGCAATTACACGGCCATGGCTAAATTTCAAAATTATTTCCATCAGCTACAATACTGGTCAGTTTTATACAGTTAGCATTTAAAGCTCTAGATGGAGAGTGCAGCCTTAAGATTCATGTCTATGCGAGCTCAGCTTGTGAACCGTGATGGAACAGGAAGCAGGAAGCAGGAAGCCTCGCGTGTTGAGGAGCGTGAGAACTTGTTTGCACTCTCCCTTGAGTGAGGGAAATCAGACGTCACTGCACTGATCGTGTCAGGTGACTAGGACTGGGCCTTCACACATGGGAGTGAAATGACTGGAAATCGTGAAAATAAACACCACTGTTGTGTTTGATGTAACTACCGTCAGAAAATGTCATGCTAAGGCGATGCCTGAGAATAAACGACCGTTGCAAGGTCACATGCAGATGCTAAGCAAGGGACCAATGTGTACTAACCTTCTGCCTCAGGTTCAGTGACAAAGGTCACTATAAATCCCAGTTCGGAGGAGTTCCTGGAAGGCGTGGAGAAGGACGTGGTCTGTTCCGTGTCCTACGCCTGCCAAGAGCAGCGTCCAGATCTGTCTTGGAATTATGGAGGCATGAAGGTCTCCAGCGAGTTTCAGAAACGAGGCAGTGGGAGCTGGGAAAGCCGGTCCACTTTGACATTCAAGGCAGGGGCCAGCGACCACAACCAAGCCCTGAAATGCACCGCAAGGTTCACCAATGGGCAAATCCAAGAGGGCTACATCACTCTGAAGGTGAAAAGTGAGTTTTCCCAAAATGAGAGAGGTCCCTTTTTCATTAAGAATGAAATATGGTTTACAGTTTTGCATGGCATGCCAGACAAGGTATAAGGACAAAGATATCTTTGGAAAGGCAGTTTTATGTGTTTACTGATAAAGCTTTATGTGATAAGCAACTGTCACAGCTAAAAGCTTGTAGCTGCTTGCAATACTTTGTGATTTTGCTAATAACAGCAAACATACTGTAATTCAACTTAAACGAGAGATAGAGTTCATGAATCTTACGATGTACTAAAAACCTCTGATGTGTGAACCAATCAGAAGACTATCCTTTTCGTTGTCATGACCCTGCGATTCCAGGAAATCTGTGCGTGCCTCAGCACTAATGCATTCTGGTTGGCAATGGGGGGTTTCTCAATGCTATGTTGCACTGATGTAGACAACTGAGGAATTTTAATTTTAAGAACACAGAGCTCACCATCTGGTTACTCCATAGCGTCTGCAGTAACTGCGCTCGTGTGCAGATGAAATCTCATCTTCCTGTGGGTGTTTTTCAGGGGCCATGTTTTCCCTGGGGTGGCGCTTCTCTATGCCCAGCCAGGTGACAGGCCTGCAGGGCTCGTGCCTGGTCATCCCCTGCCATTTTGAGTACTCCTCCACCCTGCCCTCTGACATCAGTGTCATGTGGTACAAGTACACGCCCGGGGAGTACCCGGTGGTGTACAGCCCAGCGCGCCCTGGTGATGTCATCAGTGACTTCAGAGGGAAAACCTCTCTGTACGGATCTCCGAGTGACCGGAGCTGCAGCCTGAAAATTAACCCCGTCGAGATGAACCATCATAGACAGAGGCTTTACACCTGGGTGGACCCCAAGCCCATCTCCTCCTACCACAGACAGAACTATCAGGACAAGACCGTGGAGATTTATGTGACTGGTGAGAGGAAACCATTCATTATGCCCTCGTCATTTCCTATTTTGTGTAATAAATTAGGGAAAGATTTTCAACAAAATTTTAATTCGGCTGAGTCATAGGTGCTGGAACCAGGGGACCATGGCACCCTGCTTTTAGATAACGTGGACTCATAATGTTTTATGGTCGGTGAAGCTCACAATGTACAACATGTTGTACCAGAACCAACTTTAAAGACATAAAAACGGACTCGCATAACCGTGCTGAGTCAAAAATCATGTAGGCTGTCTTTAGCCGCGTTTCCACCGCTGTGATGTTCTGTGTAAGGACCCACACGCAGACCAGGGAAATCCAAAAAACGTTATCTTTATTCAGTCCGAGGTTCGAAGCCAGGTGATCAGAGAGAGTGCGGTACCGAATCGAGTTTCCAAAAGAATGGTAAAAAGACAGGCAAAAAGTCAAAAACCAGGAGATCAGAAATAGCGAAGGTACAAAGGGGCAGGCAAAAGAGAAGTCAAAGAAAAGCGAAGGTCGAACCAGAGCAAACAAAACCAAAAGGGGCAGGCAAACTCGAAGTCGGGCAAAGGGGTGTCGCAGGAATCTCAATAAACAAAGGCTTACAAATAATCGGCACAATGAATATGATCAACGTTCTGACATAGAACAGGTGGAAAAGACTGACATTTATACACTGGGGAAGATAACAATCAAGGAGGGGTTAAGTGAGTGAGGGAGGAGTAACAAACAACATCCAGGTGAAGAACATTAGGAAAACTAATTCAATGACAGGGGACTGACAAAACGCGGACTGGAATCACATAGACAACAATGATAACAGACGGCCTGGGTGAAGCAGGTAAACACGTGCAGAGAGAGAGAGGTGCAGTTAGAGCAAGAGACAGGTGCAGGCAATTGCAGAACTTAGCGTTAGAGCAGGCTAGAAAGAAAAGGGGCGGAGCTACAGCGCAGCATGGAAAAGGGGAGACTGGTTAATATATTAGTTTAGCGATCTAAACTATCAAAAACCCAAAACTAGTGTGTGTTAGTCCATTAGTAATATTCACATGTTAGTATATTAGCGAGGTTAGTACTTTACAATCTATAAGTTAGTAGGGATTAGTAGAAATTAGTAAAACTAGAAATAAGCAGGAAGTAAGGCGAGAATGGAAAGAAGGGGGGAAACCACGAAAACCCGGAACCACCCGAATAGTGAAATCACACAAGTACAGGGGAGTGAAGCAGCTCAGGGAACACAGACACAGAGACAGTACTGGGGAGACAAGTGACCGGAAATACAGACTACAACAACCGCAGGAACTTTACCCCGGAACTAGGAACCTTTTGAGGAACTCAAAAAAACGTTTCGACCGCAGGAACTAGAGTCTAAATTTAGTTCCGGGGGCTTTATTTTACCCCCAAAAAAGTTCCTGTTCGGGGGGTAGTACTTTCCAAAGGTACCGGAACCTTTGGGGTGGGGCGCAAGCGCTGAAAATTATTGATTGGTCGACTACTTGCAGTGTTTTATTTCAACCGCCATGTTTAAAAATCTGCAGCCACAGAGGGGGTCAGACATCCACGGACTAGGAGGGGACGAGCGTGCCGGCCTGGAGACTACATTACATTACAGGCATTTGGCAGACGCTCTTATCCAGAGCGACGTACAACAAAGTGTATAACCATAACCAGGAACAAGTATGACGAAAACCCTAGGCTATGTCACATATCGCTATTTTAGATTTTATGACAAAGCGGTGAAAATCCGTGTACGAGGTGAGAGAATTGAACTCTATTATTTCTCTACTGTAATATGGTGAAGGTTTTCATTTGACTGAAAATGTACCAGTTTGCTTGGAAATGATGGACGTGACTTGCTTAGTTTCCATTTGCAGTTAAATACGTTGCCTCCACTGATGGTGGCCATTTTAAAAAAATAAGAACTTTTTCACCGATTTCATTCTTCTGCATTTTCTGCAGACAGAGTGGATAAACCAGAAATGCAGATTATTGGCATACCCAAGGTGGGAGAGCAAATCAGCGTGCAGTGCTGTGCGTACCACACGTGTCCGGCCACGCCCCCTATACTGAGCCTGATTGGTTTGCCCGAGACGGGCCAGCGTCGTGAAACTGAAGCGCAAGACGTCAAGTGGAAAATCACGTTGGTGCAGACGTGGGTCATCGTTGAAGATCAACAGACTGTGTCTTGTCGTGTCCAGCATCCAGGAGGCCGGGCGGCCCAGGTGGACATCACCATCCAGGCCGAATGTAAGGCGCTACAGCAGGGTAGTGTCAAACTGACATCGATGGTGCGCTGCAGGCATCGCTGGTTAATCAGCCCAGTTCATCAACTGCATGTTGAGTTAGGACATAATCTGTAGGGGAACTCTTCTTATGGATGCCTGCATTTCAGCAATTAAAATGTAAATTAAGCTTTTTTTATCACAAATTTTAATTACAGCAAATGCAAATGTCACCCTGTTTCAAACTCAGTAGACAGGTTTGATGATAGCTGAACGGGCCACACAGTTTGCAACAAAAAAAAGACACCCAGGCTTAATTTGAAATTACCAGTGGTATTGTGTTTGGGAAAGATTGATCCTTGGTTTAATTTTTGCAGTCCACTTTTGTAGCTATAATTGCACACTCAAGTCCAGCCTTCACAAAGAAAGAAAACAATCGTAAATGAAAAACAACAACAACGGTATACAAACATAAACTGACGACTATATTTTACTAACGTGTTAACAAATATGGATTGTAGCTAAACTGCATCTCTGCTTTAGGTTCAGTTGGGGAGATCATTACTGATCCCGGCCCAGTGGAGTTCCTTGAAGGTGTGGTGAAGAACGTCACATGTTCTGTCTTTTACACCTGCTCTAAACAACAGCCGGCTATTGTGTGGAACTACAAGGACATGCCAGCCTCCAGCAGTACTACAAATATGGCTGCCACTAAGTGGAAAACTGTATCCAGTATAATGTTCATTGCATCTATGGATGACCACGGTAAAACTCTGACCTGCACAGCTGAGTTTCCTGATGGGAAAAGGCCAATGACCTCAATCGATTTACACGTGAGAAGTACGTATATGGCATAAAATTATTAAATAAAACAACATAAGGCACGCAATTACATAACAAAATGCTTTATATTATGTTTCCTTAGAGGTGTATGTTTGGAGAAACTGGCAAGAAAGAGCTTGATTTTGATTTTAAAAGATGGAAAGTATATATTTAAAATGCACAGTGGACTTTATCACCTCATAGTATACAACCCTACTATCTCCTGAGGTAGAGCAGTATGGCACCAGTATAATATAATTTGTCTTGAAAATCGCCAGCTGGATCTGAATGGGATAACAAACACATTCGGACTAACACCGCTCATATCTTTGTGCTCTTGGATAGTTAAATATGATCAATTTTAAGGTGGATCAAGCCTGATTTTGCCTCCTTTTACTTTTCAGAGCATGAACCCCCAGCGCCTGAATCGCCCCCTGCTGGTCTGGACACTAATGACACAAGCAGTGTGTATATTTTAAGTTGCATCTTGAACTAGAAGCAAAAAGCAAAACAATGGCACTAGGCTTTAATAAAGGGGTTTGTTTTAAATGCTGTCTGCCTTTCTTGAAAAAACAAAAAACAGAAGCTAAGATTATGGTATTTCATGGGCCAGACAGTTTATTTACGATGTGTTCAATTTCTTCACTAAATCAGATGTTTACAGAATTGAAAAAACTTTCTTTACTTTCTGAACCTGGATTTTCCACCCCTGATAGTTACTGGCACTGCCGTTCTGTATTTCTCTGTAGGAAAGCAGAGCCTCCTCCCCATCCTGCTGCCTGCCACAGCTGCTGCCCTGCTTGCCCTGGCTCTGTGTGTGGGAGTTTTGACGTGCAGGAAAATGTGTTCCAGGTGAGCATCAATTTGGCCAAATCCAGAAGGGTGCTATCTATTAAGCCATATATCTTCCTCAACTACGTTACACAGCAGGACTATAAAACCAGAAAAACAGACAAAATCAGGGCTGGCCAACTCTGTTTCCTGGAGATCTACCATCCTGTAGGTTTTCACTCAAAGCCTAACACAGTACACCTCATACAGCAGGTAGAGATCTCTCTGAGCTGCTAATTAGTAGAATGAGGTGTGCCAATTCAGGGCTGAAATGAAAACCTCCAAGATGGTAGATCTCCAGGAACAGGGTTGGGCAGCCCAGGACTAAATAAAGCTTTCCATGGCAATATATTCTACATTTCAATCTACAGCAGAAACTATACTTATACTTATTATTCTATGCTTACTACTACCAGTAGCTAGTTTACCAAAATGTGTCACTCTAAAACCCACAGGAAAAGTACTGATCAACACTCACTGAGGTCACCACAACCTGACAATCAGTGAGTACCCCAAGAAACTATATTTTGCCATATAATCTTAAATTTAAAAAAATCTGGAAAAAGTGGTATTTCACTGTGCCAAATGAACTGTATCATGTGAAGAATGAAGCGTGTATAAAGGTTTCCAAGTTTGAAAACTGGCTGGTTCTTTCTTTTCTTGTCTATCAATCAGGAGGTCTTTTTGGAAAAGATTTTCCAGGTAAGCAGATTGTACATATAATTTCAGCAAAACCTAATACCTCGTGTACATATCTATATTCCAACATCCACAACAAATTTCTCTGTGGCAATAAGTCCCTTATTTGCTTACCTTATATGCTGCGTAAAAATAGTAATGATATCTGGTTGTGAATGCGTGCTACATTTTATTCAGTTAACTAGAGTTCACTGATTGGAGAGGTCATTAGACGTGGCCTTGAACTGTGATAAATCAAACGCGATGTCTGTCTGTTCACAGAAGGCATGAAGGTAACAGCACTAGTTGGAATGTGGGCAACACTGGCCACAGGTGAGTGATGTTGCATCGATGGTCAGTAGAAGCACTTCGGTGATCAGAAAAGAGAAAAATCAAAACCCTAAGAGCTGTGTGTCGGCTTTGGTGGCGCTGTGTGTCAGCTTCTTCCATCTGCGAAACAGATCCCTAAACACATTTCTGACAGCGTTGAATTAAAAATGTCAGGTGATACTGAACAAACAATCCAAATATAATGGCGTTTTAATTAACCTCAGTGAAAAAGAGTAACGCCCCAGGAGTCCGGGCTGCTCACTGTGACCCTGTAAAATTGAAAGTATTGGAGGAACAAGTGCGATTCTGTGCTTTATTTCAATATTTACATGGTAATCTATCACACACCCACAGGGAACTTCCCAGGGACTGTCCACGTAGACCACCTCGTCCAGAGGAAAGGTACTGTAACCCAGTAACACTTTGATGCTCCTCTAAGCAGCATTGTAGCCTCACTAGGAAAAAGGAGTGTGTGTGTGTGTGTGTGTGTAACATGTAATGGATGCATTAAAGTGCACTTGTTGCACCTTGTTCATTACATTACATTACATTACAAGCATTTAGCAGACGCTCTTATCCAGAGCGACGTACAACAAGTGCATCAGTTCAAGGTGCAGAGGTGCAAAAGAAACACACTAGAGTGAAGTAAAGATTGTAGTGCCAGAAGTGACCCCAAATCAGGACTCCAACCCTGTAGGGTAACCTGTTCAGCAAACAAACAAACAATCCTGTCAAGTACAAACTAGCACTGAAATCACATTTGCCTAATCAGACTTGAACAAACTGAGGAAATATTGGGTAGCATTGCTTTGAAATACATCTTATGTAATTTCGGTGAGGCAAGGTAGCCTATATTGCTTGTAGTACCGTAACTTGGCGTCATTTTGATATCAATACTTTTGAGTAACTTGGCATTTTTGTACGTTGAAAACGTGTTTTTTATGAGATATCATTTCTTTTTGCAAAGCGTTTTATTATGAGAGTGAGAAATGCGAAGTGACCCTGTAAGAAACGGTTGTGGATTATGGCTATCCTTGTGTGAATTTGTACAGTCTGATGAGTGTGTACTGTTTAGCAGTTTCGGTTTGCTATATATGTAAAACAGTGGCTGTGACAAAGGGTGCGGTGGCGTAAGTGTAAACGCAACAGAAACGCAGGTGTAATATGGCCAGTGTATGTACTCACGGATTTTACGGCCATCCAACGAGCCTTGATTGAGATAAGAATCAGCAAGCCCGTAGAATTAGAGCTGCCTAGGTCGCAACTTGTGTATCCTGCTGTCCTGCTCCGTTGTATGTTATTTCGTGGACATGCACTTTGTGTTTGTAAGGTTTATAAGGCATTTTGATAGGCTTATCTGCAGGTGGGAATCCTCTTCGCTGTTTTGCTAAACTAGAACCCGAAAACTTGATAGTGGAGAATAGGAGCAGACGCATATGTCCCAGCAGGCTTTGCATATGAGAAAATAACAACAGTGTGAGAGAAATTAGGATGAAATTATGAAATTGCGTAATTGAAACAATATGTTTTTAGCAGAATGGGCATGTAGGTGAAGGTTGACATGATCACAGACTATAGTGCGGAGTAAATAAAGTGACCATGAGCGAGCTTAGTTTCCTTATCGAATGGTATATATAACAGCCGCTATAAAATATTAACCGTTGAAGTGGAGGGTTAAGTAACGTGTGAAATCTGTTGCACTGAGGTACTTTTCTCATGTTCAGTACTAGTAGTTATAAGCCGCGTTTCCACCGCAGGAACTTTACCCCGGAACTAGGAACCTTTTGAGGAACTCAGTGCGTTTCCACCGCAGGAACTAGGGTCTAAATTTAGTTCCTGGAGCTTTATTCTACCCCCCAAAAGGTTCCTGCTCGGGGGGTAGTACTTTCCGAAAGTACAGGAACCTTTTGGGTGGAGCTTGCAGCGCTGAACATTTCTGATTGGTCGAGTACTCGCAGCATTTTTTTGTATTTATTTTCCGCCATTACCCGCCATGTTTGAAAATATGCAGCCGCAAACCAATTTATTTTCATAATAACTTCAAATCAAACTTGTATGTTATGCGGCGCAGTAGCCTAGTTTTGGTTATAGCCTGCCAACGTCTTGGAATTATAACGTGTGCTCTTCTGTTCTTTTCTTGCTTTAGTATTCGTTTTTATAAAATGCTAAGCATTCGTGCTGGGACAGCATATTACGTAGGCTACCAAAACATTCAAACGGATTAATTCGGTTGCTGAATATTTTCTTCCGGATTTTTGTTAGCCCGTTGTAATTGACTCAATCGTTTGATACAGTTATGTGAGGTATGCGGTAGTTCTGCGTAATTAACATTGGTGATACAGTACAAGCAAACTGGAAACCACCTTCCGCACTTTTTGTCAGGGTAAAATAACAGGTTAATTCTAGTAATCGTCCCTTTAGCTTTTTCAGACTGCCGTAATTTTACTCAATTTTACTGCCATTTTTCAATTCCACGAAAAGACCAGGAAGACTATGGACTAATTTATGGTGCATGGTTCGCATCTGGAGGGCACACTTCGCTGCTCGGCTAGCAGTAACTTCGAAGAAAAGCAAACGGTGGCTGTACCACTACTAATTTAAATTTTCACGCAAGTACGAGTTTTCGTTCTATTCTTGTCATTTTGCGATTAGCCTATATGGAATTGACGACGAGAAAGTAATCAAACAGCAAATTGTTTACAACGTGTTTCTGCTGTTGTTGCCAGTTATACATATAAATGTGAATGCATTCTGTCGCTTTGGATGTCAAGACATGAAAGCGAATGTTCGCATAAAAACATAATGAATGTGTTTGAGAGGATATATGAAAATCAATAAATACAAAAGTAACCATATATAGTCATTGTTGGTAACCCGTTGTATATAAGTGGAATAAACCCCTCTGGGCTGTCCCGGTTATTAGAAAATAATGTAGGCTACTTCGGTGGTAGTATGGGGTTACAGAAGAAATCATATGACAGATGGACCGACAACAACGTCGCTTTTTCATACGTCAGTGGGCTAATTTGCCTAATCTTCGCGGGACTTTAGACCGCGGTGGAAACGCAGACAACCATGGGCTGAAGGAACCTTTTAGTTCCTGGTAAAGTAGTTCCTGGGACTAAAAGTTCAGGGTAATTTTGGTGGAAACGCGGCTATACTTATGAGTGAGTCATGATTTAAAATGTAATGTTTTAATGGGGAGTTGCAGAACGTACATACGTAGTAATTGTTTGTATGTGGCTAGATAGAGAACAGGGCGAGGTAACATGAATGTAGAAACGTGGCGTTTGCTGATAAGAAGGTTTCATACGGTAGCCAAGTGAAGAAATATAGTTAGTAGAAATGGCACAGTGGTGAACTGGTGTAACTTTTTAATAAAAGGAATACATTTGCTGTCATGAAATGCATATGGGTGGCCGTGAGTGAGTTTTGGTAAAGAAAATATAAAAGCGTAAAAAACGTTAGTGTAAAAGAGGGAATTATCTGCCTGAGGGCGAGGCGGGATTCAATCCTTCAACTGGAGGTTTACCAGTCTGTGACTTTGTTAGTGCAGCACCATGACATAGCTATGCAATGCGTGAAATATCATTGGCAAACCTGTACGTGGTTTTAAAGAAGAACACAGGCCAGAAGAGCTCCTGTTGAATCCATATGGCTCTGCAATATTGTAGCCGGTTAATAACTGAACGTGCAGACGGTCGTCATAATGCAGTGTATACGTTCGGTGAACGGCGGGTAGATATGGTGCAAAAGCAATAATTGATAAGTAGTAGACAATTATTAGTGAGGGTAAAAGCAGGTTAAAGAAACGTGTTCCTAGCTGGGCTTGAACCTAAGACCCCATGTTCCCCAGACTGTAACCTTACCCACTAGGCCACAGGCAGATTAGCTGTTTAAACTGGAAATGTTTCAGAGTAAGAAGGTATGGGTATTTTGCCTGTGTATGCGAGTTTTTGATTGGGTCGTGAGGGTGAGGATTTGACTGATGTCAGTAAAATGTCCAATGGGGAGACATGTTGTTAGTGGGATAGGCGGCAGGAAAAATAAGAATGAGAAGAAGAAGAAGAAGAAGAAAGAGAAGAAGAAGAAGAAGAAGAAGAAGGAGAAAACGCAAAATCCCCTTAGTTTGGGGCTTTATTGTGTGGACATGTGAAGTTGTTTATGAAATCTGTCTGTTGAAATGGGGTCAAAATGTACAGAATTTAATGTTTTTAAGGGCTGAGTGTCTGTGGCTGTTGTGGTTATTTCTGTGGGGAACCCTGAAAAGTGCCAAACTCTCGGTGCTGTATTGGTATGGGGCATGCCCCCTCCAAGGCGTAACTTGGCGGGATGGCATACCTGCCATCCTAATACCAGTCATCCACCGTCCAGGTGGACTCAGCAGTGTTAATCCTTCCTTCATTTTCACAGCAGTACATGTCACTAATTGTACAATATGTTTTGTTTTTTGTGTTTTTGCAAATAGGGCATCATTCTGGAGGCGGTTTTCCAGGTAAATAATTTGGATTACTGCAGTGATTTCCTTTTTTTATATTACATTACATTACAGGCATTTAGCAGACGCTCTTATCCAGACACTTTAGCATTACTTAGCATTTTTACATTGTATCCATTTATACAGCTGGATGCATACTGAAGCAATGTATGGTGGAGGTGCAGGTTAAGTACCTTGCTCAAGGGTACAACGGCAGTGTCCTACCCAGGAATCGAACCTATGACCTTTCGGTTACAAGCCCAGTTCCTTACCCACTGTGCTACACTGCTATATTTTCTTCATGGTCTGTTTATCAAGTTTCTGTTGATCATATGCTTATCATATATTTATTATAATGTACTGATCATTTAACACGTGCACCAGATTGGATCTTAGAAATCCAATGTCTCAGTAATTCTATGTCTGAGAAAAACAATTCTGAATTTGTAAAAAGTCTTTGAACTCTCGAGACAAGTGTTAAGTTAGATATACCAAGCACACATCAAGACAAGTAGTCTGAACAGAATACATTTATTGTAATAATTGTTATAGTCAGTTTCTGGCTGATTTAATGTTTCCTGGATGCTGCATTGTATGAATTCATTACACAATGGTCTAGCAAATGTATTCTGTAATGTTAGGTATAGCTAAATAATGTGAGTGTGAAAATCACTTACTGCTGTCAGCTGAATAAAAAACATTCTATTTCTCTGTATGGCACACACAGAAGAAATCCCAAAGACTTCCTGGACAGACCTCCTCGCCCAGAAAAAAGGTAATCACATGGGCAATACTTCTGGAAAATTTCCACCATAACCATTGAGAAAAATATGGATCTTGTTTTTTCAAAAGATTAAAAAGTCTATGAATAAGTTTTTCTTATTTTGTCCATGATTTTAACAGGAGGTCCATTTGGAGCAGATTTTCAAGGTAAGCTGGTGCAAAACATCAAAATAATTTACCTTTCCAGTTATTTATGTCACTTTTTATAGTACTCGTTCTGGCACCATATCCATATTCATATCATTGCGTAAATTGAATAGACTGAAATTCACGTGTTACCAGTTTATACATCTGGGTAATTTACTGAAGCAATTAAGATTGTAAAATTGAAGAAAAAGACTGTAATAGCAATGCTGCCAAGTGTTTCAAAAATTTTGGGCTTCAACCAGGTAATGTCCCTAAAACACCGTTCCACACTTTTGTTCCCACATGTTAAAGTTATAGGTATGCTTTTACAGAAAGCAATAGAGCGAAATTGTTATGGTTCTGTGTTTCTGTCTGTTTTTCCCTGTTGGGCCACCAGATGGCGGCACTTCTGTTTTGTGTCCTGCTCGTTCCCCTGTTGGTTAATTGTATTATTGCTTTCAATTATTTTATTATTGTCTCGTTATTTAATCATTGTCCCCACCTGCCTCTCATTTCCCTTCCCTCTGGTTTGATTGTTCTTTGAGTTCACCTGTGTCTTGTTACCCCTGTCTATTTAAGTTCTTTGTCTCCTTGACTCGGGTGCTGGTTCCTTGTGTTTGCTTCCGACTTGTGCTTGTTCCTGACTTGTGTTTGTTTCTGACTTGTATGTATCTACCTGCTTGTGTTCTTGAGCTCTGCCTGCCTTGTGTTCCGTCTGCCTGTGTTCTTCCTGCCTGTGTTCTGCCCTGTCTGTGTTCTACCCGTACTGTTTCTGTTCCCTGTGTCTGCTATGCTTTTGAGTTTCTAGTTTTGCTTGTTTTGAGTTCCTTTACGTGTTTCCTGTTTTTTTTTTTTTTTCCTTTTGGAATTGGCCTTTTGTTTGTTTTGTTAGTAAAGTCTTGATTTGTATTTTCATTTTTGAGTTTCGTGTTTTTTCCCACTCTGCGCCTGGGTCCTAACCCCCGTACCGTGACAGAAATAACTTGAATCAGTGCTCTGGTGGCCCGGTTTAATACTGAAACAAAGGTCTTATCTGTGCGCTTACAGACAGCAACATGGCAACGGACCTGAGATGAATGTGGGCTACAGGTAAGCATATAATGTTTCTGTCGTTAAAGCACTGTCACAGGTGAAAGTCTTATCGCAAACATTGTTCACTCACAGGGCCAATAACGAGAGCTTAGCAGGCAATGTTCCAACCAAACCAAAACCCCACTTCCCGTCTCCTGTAAGGTAAATCACCCTGTTTAAAACAATATTTTTATAGTTTTATAACATGCTAAACAAAAAAAAAAAAAAACGGGACACAGTGAATCAGCTTCACAAAAGATGAATCATGGAGTTCTATATATTTTTTAACGTTTTTCAGGCATTTGTTTTGCGACAAGTAATAAAATCAGTAAGCTTTCAGTTGTTGCCATTTAGGTTTTTTTTCATTACTGTTTAGTTAAACTTGTAAACAGTTTATTATTTTATCATTAACAGTTTGTTATAATTTATAAACAGATTTTAATTATGCTTGCTACACCTTTCTATGACTGTATTTGAAATTCAGTGACATTAGTAAAGAGTTTAAAAGAGATCATTTGAAAGTATAAATACTGGAGAAATGTTTTCCCCTTCTCTAGAAACCCAAAATCTGCCCATGCTGCCAAACATAGGAATGACGTAAGTACTGTACCAGACAACAGTGCGGCTAGATTCAGTAAATGAATGCGCAGGCTTATTTTTATTTATTTTTTATTTGTTGCCTCTTAAGTCTAGCCATTTTAAATACACGATTTACAGAGATAGAGGCTCTAGAAATGCTTCCCTGTGGACCATTCCAAGCATGCAAGAGTGAAAATTCCTTGTCCCACAAAGAAAAGTTCAAATTTAATAAATTTTTTATTGGTTAAAAATAACTAACAAAAAACTCAGAAGTCGTAAGAAATAAAACTGAAAATAAAATGAAATAAAATTTAACATGTTAAATCACCTCGGATGTCCACATTGAACTCAATGGGCAGCAAGCGCTTTTGTGTGCAAGCATGCACAGTACAGGCTGTTTCCTGCTACTTCCTAAGCTTCACCGTCTAGATGCTAACAAGTTGCTGTATTGAAAGTACAACAGCTGTCGCGTACAGGCGGGCCAATAAGGAAACTTGAAAGGCGGTTGCCAGAAATGCGACCGTTGTTGTTGCAGCAGCCACTGGAGTCCACCAGGTGCCACTAAAAGATACCACTCCGCCAGCTTCTGCTAAAACCGCCACTGGCGCCTGCCAGCTGCCACTAAACGATTCAACCCCTAATGGGAAGTTTTTAACAGTGTGTTACGTTCCCTTTATTGGCGAATTTGTGCTGGACTCAGCTCAATGAACAGGGATTACGTTCTGCTCGGCTTCTCATTGAAGCCTCTGAGTTGGAACAAGCAGTCTATGCGATGCACACATAGGCTACAACACCTAAAAAACACCTGCTGTAAAAAAAAAAAAATTAAATTAAAAAAAAGATTTGTGAGGATGCATTTAAAGGTATTCAACAACTCGTCCTTTGATTGATGTCACTAGATAGTAAGCACTTTATTGTGATTATTTCATTGCTTCCTGGGCATTAACAACGTAAGACTGTTCAGTTCGTCGTCACAAGGGCATCAGTTCCTTCCCATTTCCTGCTAAGGGCTTGCCATGGAAAAGCAGAGAAACCCCTTCCACCTAGGCACCTACCAGTAGTGCATCTCACACTAAACTGAGTACACGCTGCTTTGCAGAGCAACATGTTTTGGGCGTTGACTGTATCCCTTTGTGCGGTATTTATAGCTGGTAAGACTTGGTTTTCTATTGTTACAATGTAGGGAAGGAGAAGACTTGATGCTCCATAAAATAACTGCATTTGTTAAGACATAAGCACGGTTAACGCTTCGACTACACTGGTCTTCACCCCGAACAGCAACGCGGTCGACGCGTTAAACGTGTATCTCATAAAAAACAAGTTACTCGCACATACAAGGCATACACCGTCTATAACTCATTCATTCAGACTGCCAAAATCCAGGCCTGCCATTAAAAGTATTGATATCAAAATGACGCCAAGTTACGGTTCTACAAACAATATAGGCTATCTTGCCTCACCGAAATTAAATAAGATGTATTCCAAAGCAATGCTACCCAATATTTCCTCAATTCTTTCAAGTCACTTGGCCCTGTGTTTTGTAATCTTACCATTCTACAATCTCATGCAAACTTTGTGTCAGATCAAAGTGTCAAATATGTCGAATTGCCTCATGGAACACATTGAAATTCATGTAGAAAACTGCTGGTCAGTAACTACAGGAAGCATATTTCTCCAGAACACATGTCTATACTTGCTTCTGAACTCAATTTGAGTAAATGTACAAGTGATTGTATATTTGCTACGTAAATAAATACTGCATGTATAATGCATATTGTACATACATATACATAGAGAACTTGTTTATCCCCATGGGGACATTTCCCTCGCAGCATATTACATTCACATCCCCTTTTGCTCGATATGAAGATCTTTACACTGCAGAGAAGAATTCGCGGGATTCGCTGTGGCTCGTGCAATTATGTATCTCGTGCATCATCATCGTGAATGATTGTTGTGTGATATTTTTGAAACAACTGCCTTGTTTCTGGTTTTGCTAGCTAAACTGTTTGTGTAAGCTGAGCTGGGAGTTAAATTAGCAATCAGAATAAGAAGAATAAAACAAAAACAAAGGAGATTTCATCAAAAAAGGGAATCAAGGCTGAAGGAACATATGAGGAAGCGTAATAAAATAGTAACAACGCTAATCCATACTGCCGTATTCTTTTATTTAGTTTTCTCCAGCTTGACATCTTTACACAGAAATCAGACCCCACTCTGCTCCACCTATACCCCGGCTTTATTCCGATCAATATGTTGATGAACTTGATGGCAGTGTAAATAACGGTAACTTTAAGGCCAGTTGAGATAAATGATTCGCAACAAGACGAAGCGGTTTTAGAATGTTGCAGAGAAAATTGCAACGATGTGAACTGGTTATCTGCAGAGCGTCTGAAGCCGTTGCCTGGGGTCTCAAAAGACCCACCTTGTCAAATCGCCAAGTGCAGTTTTAGAACTTTCACAATCAGACGTTTTGGAATTTTTCAAGTTGCATCCAGTCTCATTGCAAATCATTGATCTGAACTGGCCTTTAGTTAGCTACATTGCAACGCTGCAACAAGGTAGCATTGCATTCGAGAGACGGTTTGCGAGGTCGGTACCAGTCGGTAGCGTTAGCTAGCGTTTTTTCTAATTGTTAGCTGACATTAGATTGTGTTAATTACGTTAGCTAGCTAACGCAACGTTCCCTGATATGAGAGATGGATACTGTGCGCAACATTGTCTAAACTAATGTTGCCTTTATTGACATGGTCCGGTAGCTAGCGTTAGCAGTGCAAATAGCTATGTAATTTAGTAACGTTACATTGTCATCAAATGTAATACGAAATCTACATCAACAAATAATATGACCTCTCATGTTACACAAAAACTTATCAGGGTTCCATAACCCCCACACCTTTAACGCTAGCAGACAGCGGAAAAAACAGTACGCCGCTCACACACAAGTGAGTTGAAGAGCAAGCCTGTTGCGTTAGCTCCGCCTACCCTCTCTGGTGGACCAACCACTGATGGGTGATGGAAAACGCGTCACTATCTATGCGCCGTTTGTGATTTTTTCCCGGGAATGTCGCCACAGACACCCAGTTCTTTAATCATAAATAATAATAATAATAATAATAATAATATAAATTAATATAATAATAGGCTCAATCACCATTGTGTTACCTAATTCAGCGATAGATAGTGACTTAACAGACATTTATTTTAATGAAAATCTTCGAGATTATTACTTTAACAATTTTTCAGACACAAAAAGTTTTTATTGAGTATTACAATTTTTTTCTGCAGAACATACAGTAGGTTTAAAAATGATTGATGGTAAATGGACTGCATTTATATAGCGCTTTTATCCAAAGCGCTTTACAATTGATGCCTCTCATTCGCCAGAGCAGTTAGGGGTTAGGTGTCTTGCTCAAGGACACTTCAACATGCCCAGGGCAGGGTTTGAACCAGCAACCCTCCGACTGCCAGACAATCGGTCTTACCTCCTGAGCAATGTCGCCCCTATTGGCATCCCTGTGATTAATATGTGGTTAAGCCTCCCTTGGAGACAGTTATTTTTATATTGTGTAGGCCCTTTGTGCCTGGTGTGAAATAGTGTCTAATTGCATGGTCCGTAGGAAATAGTTCCAACAGAAAGTATGAATAGAGGTAATCTTTTGCACAGTAATGGGGTAGTGCACACATGCACAACCCTGGAGGCATAACATCACTATACAAGCTTTTCTGGAGCTGCAGGAAGTATAACTTCTGTGCATTTGTGTCTGCAATGAAATGGTTTCACTGTGTTCCTTTTCTATTTCCAGACACCATATTTTGAAGAAGAAGAAGAAGAGGAGGATTATGAGAATTGTTTTAAAGAGGACATTTATGCGAACATGTAATGGCACAAAGTTGGCTAGTCTTAAGAAAAACCTGCTACTTTAACATACGTGATCCGGAGGCAGTTCAAGCGATGACTATGCATTGAAAAGGCCTTTGTCACACGACAGGAATTTGATTGTAATTCTCCATGCACACATTTCACATATGATACTTTTTTATCGGATATAGCTTGTGCGCGATGTGAATAAGGCTTGTGATTTCTGCCAGCACGTTTATTACTGAACGGCCATGAAGATGGAGGTTTTGGTATCACAAGAATCATAAGAAGGGTTAATTCTGTTCTCTAGTACGTGTGCTGGGTGCTTGGAAAGGATCCTTTTGATTTTTTAACGGTACATTACTTGATGTCTTATTTCAATATTGTTTATTAATATTGCCATATACTGCTTTGCAGGCCTACATGTATTGTCACCAAGTATATTACTATAATCAAGAGTGAAACATTTATATTTAATTCATTGATTATTTTGTGTTCTGAGAATATCTTTGCTGCAATAAATAATTCACGATGTTAGAGGGGTCAGCTTTTGTGATAAATATATGGCCCTTGTACGATAGATGATGGATGGATGGGTGG
The DNA here is from genome assembly GCF_013347855.1 of Anguilla anguilla. Taxonomy (NCBI): domain Eukaryota; kingdom Metazoa; phylum Chordata; class Actinopteri; order Anguilliformes; family Anguillidae; genus Anguilla; species Anguilla anguilla. The sequence goes on from NC_049201.1 coordinate 85,213,302, forward strand.
ATGGAAGACTGTCGAACTAATCCTAACATCATACACCGTGTGAATTACATCAGAGGAACAAGAGGAACAGGGGAAAATGGTTGCAAAGCTACTGTGATTTCAAATTGAATAAGGATGGAAGCCGTCCTGACAATGGCTTAAATGATTAAATACTGTAAATCTACGACGTTCAGTTCACGAATTGTGTATTACCACATTGTGCATATTAATGCACAAAAAAACATAGCTCTTGCCAAATTTTCTACGGACCAAACAGTGATGAGCAAAAATATACTGGTTTTTGTCTCAAATCAACACCTAGCTTTAGCCAGTTAGTCAGTGAAATGCCAGCCACAACAACAAGGTCAGGCAAGTACAAGCTCACCCTTTGGTGAAAAGATTCCATGGACACACATCCATCCATTATCTATACCCGCTTATCCTGAGCAGGGTCCATCCATTATCTATACCCGCTTATCCTGAGCTGGGTCCATCCATTATCTATATCCTGAGCAGCGTTGCGGGGGGCACTGGAGCCTATCCCAGCATGCATTGGGCGAGAGGCAGGAACACACCCTGGACAGGCCGCCAATCTATCGCAGGGCACACACACCATTCACTCGCTAACTCATACCTATGGGCAATTTAGAGTCTCCAATTAGCCTACCTGCATGTCTTTGGACTGTGGGAGGAAACCAGAGTACCCTGGCTGAGATTCGAATACACGACCTTCTTGTTGTGAGGCGACAGTGCTACCCACTGTACCACCCTGCCGCCCTACATATACAGTTAAATGCAAAAATATCAGCACGGTGACACGATTATTGTTTTCTTGGCTTTTCTGCTCCAGCACATTGAAAATAAAAAATTGAGTATGGGGTTAAAGTGCAGACTGTCAGCTTTAATTTGAGGGCATATACAGCTTTAACCGTGTAGGAATTGCAACACTTTTTATAAATAGTCCCCCATTTTAGAAGAGCAAAAGTAATTAGCTGCTCAGCTGATTCTTGCTGAATACCAGCTGCATGGCATTAATTAATATACATGACACCCAGAAAGTGTCAATGTCAGTAAATTAGGCCATCATGAGGCTACGAAATAAATTGATCAGAGGCATAGCCAAAACTTTGGGTGTGTCAAAATCAACTGTTTGATACAGTGTAAATCCAATGTGTTAGAGTACACAGCCAAAACAAAAATACTGTCCCAGTACTTTTGCATTTAACAGAATATGTAACAATGCATATGTATAATGATGAAATTCATTTGTAAATAAGAGACCAATAACACCGGAATGGCTTACCTTTTACCTTCACCGATGCACCGAAAAGATTCAACAGCAAAATCCTCTGTGAGAAAGCCGTCCTACACTCCTCTTTACCTCTACCGTAACAGGAAGCCAGAGGCAAACTGTGGAGGGGTGATGTGGTTAATGCGCCATCTGCTGGTGGAGAGGGAGCGGTTTAGCTGGCCTGCTTCACAGCTGTTAGAATTATTCAGTAACTGTTTATATGCTCTACTGTACGTATATTATATTACTATGACTAAAAATCTATTTACAGTACAACCAAAATATTTGATATGATTAACAAGTGTAATATAAATAGACAGGGATTGATTTAACTTTATAATTTGGAAGATGTAATTTTGCCCCATATGTTTGTTTTGGCTTTATACATTTCATTTCATTCTTAATACATTAGCAGGATGGTAAAAAGTTATTTTACAGAAGCAACACTTTTTTCCATGGTGTGCCTGTGGTAGGTACCTTTGTAAGGCTGTGCTACAGAGATGAGCTGGAAATGTTGAGTTGTATTTAGCACAGTAGACATGTGTGACCAAAACAGTTATACTTAGCATGAAAAGGCAGGTATGTTTATTACTGTATGACCAATCAGACCAACCTTTGGTTTCACTTACTCAGTAAATAGAGGTTTTCAATGGCTGGATCTACTGACTTCCACTGCTACGTTACTCTACAGTGAGAACAATAGACTTTATTGTGGTAAGCCATGATTCATGGGGAAAGGATTGCTTTTGTCTGATTTAACTGCATATGCCTTTAAAGAGATAACTGCTATAGTTGCAACCACATTACTAGATGCAATTTTTGCACAACTGTAAATTGTAAATTTTGGCACATTTCCTTGTGGTCATTTGGGTACATATGTTTTACCACATTAAGCTTGAGAGGCAAACTTACGGAACTCAGCGTAAGTGCTTGGTTGAGATCTTTCCTGGTTTTGTTACCTGCTGTAGCTAGCAGGATGCTTAACGATGAGAACCAACTGTCCAGTTACATTTGCCCTACAGTGTACATAAAATATTAAGTGTATTTCGTTTTACCAGCAACATACTTCTCTTAAAATTTTTAAATAAAAAAGGGACATTTCTAATTTATTCTTGCTAGCTGGCAGAATATGCAGTAGTGAAACTGGATGAATTGGCATTACTTATTGTTTCAGGATGACATATTTTATCAGAACACATACTGTAAAGCTTACTTTAAAATCTTATGTCTCTCAGGAACACCTGTAATGGCACTACTACCAATGGCTGTGTATATCACTCAGGAACACCTGAAATGGCACTACTAGCTGTGGTATTTGTGGCTCAGTTTATTTTTACAGTTAAATATCTTGAGTGTGATACGAGGGTGCAGGATGAAGTTCATATGAGTGTGTAGGAAATTAGCTCAGTTACAAGGCAGGAAGTTGTCTTTTGTTATTAGGATGTGGTACATGATGCACATTTACAGTCAGAGCTGACCAGTTGTTTGATCGTGTCTTCATCGGCTGCACAAATCGAATAATCTTGCGAGGATTACAGTGAAACAGAATTATCAAAGTGCAGGTATGTATTGATGTGGCTGTGTGCTGATTTTTAAATTATGGGTTGGTTATGTTTTAGGCATTTAGGTGTATGCTACCACCTATTAAAAGCCATAATTTGACAACTATTGGCACAATCTAGATGAAATATTGGATATTCTAGCCTGACATTATGCTCTTTGATTGTGCTGGATTACATTTGATGTGTTATATTGAATACAAATTAATATTATAGTATTCTTTCCATTACCTTGTGAAAGAACTGGCACTAATTGACTGCATATTTTGTGTAATATTGTGTTTATATTGTGCAATTAATTAATTCATTCATTTTATTTCTGGCAGGCGATTTAAGTGTTTTTCTTTCTTATGTGGGCTGTTTTCTGAGATGGTGGTAGGGACACACTGGTAGAGAGATGTTGTAAAGTGAAGTGAACCCAGCAAATTAGCCAGCCCGGTTAAACTGTACAGTTAAACAAACCCAACAAAACAAAGCAGAAAAGCAAAACAAAAATGCTATAACTTATTTGAAATGTTTGGCGTCAGTAATTTAGGCTTTTTACTTTACTGACATTTAGCAGATTCTCTTATCCAGTTACGTATAATGAAAACTGTGCAAATATGTGGGATTGAATTGCTGTAGAGGGGGAAAGTATGGTTTCAAGAGAGACAGCACATGCAAGAAGTGCAGACCCAACTGGAAACCTACTGTATCAACAATTCAGCTGAACATTAAACTATGTTACACAAACAAGGACAAAACCTGTCCTTGCGGCCAGTAGACGACATTAAATGAACAAGAGCAAAGAACCACAGACTCTGAAAACAAAGCAGGAAATAAGCTGCACCTAATCAGGCGATAGCCTTGTGTAGGCCTACTGTATTTACTGAGACATTAATAGTCATGTGACTTTAAAATACAGATCAGGGTATTATTAATGAAAGATGAAACTTTTTACACATACATTTGAAATACATAATCTTTGATACATAAAGTTCAGTATTTTTAAAAATGTTTTTTAATCTTTATCAGTTGTCATGGGTATATATATGTATATTGTTATTTATTGTAGACTATGCTGCAGAACAAATTACCCCAAGGGGATAATAAAGACTCTAACTAATTAACTAACTAACTAACTGACTGACTAACTAACTAGTAGTATGTTACTTTATTAATGTATGACTGAAACCCGACACAATGCTCATGCTATTAAACGCTAATGCTGCATATGTATGTGGAATGCTGAAGCCTGTATTCAGTCAACATTTTTGTTTACTTTGAAATACAAATAAATGCAGGAAATAGTTTTTCTTCACAAATTCGGTTTAGCAGATTCATGTTCATGATTGCTAAACTCAGAAAGCTGACTGTTAAAAATAGAAAAAAAAAGAAACAGGCATCTAAATTTAATCACAAATCCAAGTTAAGGCCTTCATGTATTGTTCTGTACAACATCAGAAGGATTCGACCATACCTGACAACGCACTCCACCCAGCTGCTAGTCCAGGCTACGGTGACCTCTCGCCTTGATTACTGCAACTCTCTCCTTGCAAGCCTGCCAGCTTGTGCCATACAGCCACTACAGATGATTCAGAATGCCGCTGCCCAACTCATCTACAACCTCCCCAAATTCTCCCACGTCACTCCTCTGCTGCGATCACTTCACTGGCTACCGGTCGCCGCCAGGATCCGGTTCAAAGCCCTGACCCTTGCCTACACTGCTGCCAACAGGACAGCCCCCATCTACTTGCAGGACATGACTCAATTCTATGTGCCTGCTCGACCACTCCGCTCTGCGGCAGCAGGGCGCCTTGTAACCCCTCCCACCCGCCCAAAGGGATCACAGAGCTTCTCCACCCTAGCTCCCCAGTGGTGGAACGAACTCCCCGTCCCTCTCCGAACCTCCCCCTCACTACCCATCTTCCGCCGTGGCCTGAAGACTCATCTCTTCAGACTATATCTAGACTAACCACCACCACGCTGTATATTTCACTCTTTTATATAAAAAAAAAAAAAGAAAAACCCTTTTCCTGTCACTTGTTACATGTTGCCCCATCCCAACCACTCTTGGTAATTTGTATTTGTCCTAATACTGTAGCTTATTCTTCTGCCTAGTTGGCTTTGCAGATGTTAGGCCAGAATAGTGTTCACTGTTCTCCGCTAGAAATAGCTGTACAAAATAAGTATTGTACCTTACTGAACCCGTGTTCAGCAGTTGTCTACGACCATGAAATGCACTTTTTTTGTACGTCGCTTTGGATAAAAGCGTCTGCCAAATGAATGTAATGTAATGTAATGTTGTTCTTTTAAAAAATCTTTAAATGTTGATCAAAACATGCAGTTGTGTACAATTGTTAAATATTAGCAATAAAAGGCAGTATACTGTGCAGTCTTATATTATACATTGTGTTTGTGTAAACAAGAAAATATGTTTAAAAATATGTATGTCCTTTGTCTCAACAATTGGGGTTTGTTTTACTTGAACCAAATGCCTTCAGCCAAACCTGACCAAGCTTTTAACACTTTGCAGAGTTGTGTTGCATTTCACTGTTTCTGCGGTTCAGTTATAAATAACCTGAGTTGAGTTTCTTGAGGTTCAGTACACCACAATGGACTATGTTTACTGTCTTTAAAAGTGGCCCTATATCATGCAACTATTTCTTTCTCTTCCACCAGGCAAGGTCTTCCTCTGCATTCAACTGCAATGACAACACAGGCTTTATGGTTTTATGCCATCTACTCATATGGTACTGTTTTTATTCTGTTGTTGCTCTTTCAGCTTGTTTACAGAAAGAATATGTCTATTCCCAAGTCACGTAGTAGAGGCAGAAACTTTTTCAGCTTTTCAAGACCAGGCTTGATATGGTGTTAGACACTAACTAGTCTGTAGGTACTTAGACCACTAGGTACAATATAGTCAGGAATATGGCAAGCATTGTTGGGCTGAATGGCCTGTTCTCATCATTATGTTATGTTAAGAAATGTTAAGAAAGGTCTTTTGTCCATAGTCAAACTGTAACTTATTTTGCTACTCATTATTGAAATTTGGAGAGAGTTCTGAGATTTCACTTAATTGGTGATAAGTACACACTAAAATCCCTCATTGTTGGCACTGAATGATTCTTGTTCACTTTGACATGAATAAAAGAAAAATGCTAAATTACTTATATTTGTTGAAGCCAAAATGGATTTTATTTGGGTGTCCGTGGTATTCCAAAAAAAAAAAAAACTGCCCTTGGTGGTTACAGTGAGCCTATGCTTTTCAGCCAATAATATGTTAAAAGCTCAGGCTTGCCTAATTCAGTCAAGGTGATTGTAGCTACAATATCTGAAAGATGATGAAATCTAGATAATTAAGGGCAAAATAGCAGAGCACAGAACTTTCTGCAGTTGCCTGTGGCTTACATGGGGCGGAAGTGCAGTATAATGGGTAAGGCACTGGGCTTGTAACCTAAAGGTCACAGGTTTGATTCTCAGGTAGGACACTGCTGTTATACCCTTGAGCAAGGTACTTAATCTGCATTGCTTCAGTATATATCCAGCTGTATAAATGAATGCAATGTAAAAAAAAAATTTAAAAAAAGTTGTATAAGTCGTTCTAAATATGATCATCTGATCATCTGTAATGTAATATTCAAATTTATTTTGAAATAAAAACATTGACACATAAATGTGACTGTTTTTTTTTTTTGTTTACGCTTACTTGAGCTCAATTAGTTAATCAGCGAGATACAAAGACACAGACTAACATGTAGATTATTTTTTTCTCTTTTAGAAAGAGACTAAAATGGCTGACCATATACATTTTGGCTAATTTGGAAAAAGTGTTGCCAAGAAATTCAGAAACAAATCTAGGAGTAAAAACGACAAAAAACTAAAATATTTACATTATTTAGCAGACGATTTTATCCAAAGCGACGTACAAAAGTGCATATCATGGTCATTGGACAACTACAAAACACAGGTTCAATAAGGTACAATACTCAATAGTACAGCTATTTCTAGCCAAGAACACAATTCACACCATTTTAAAGTCTGTATGTAACATAATCTCATAATGTCACACTATGATTGTGTTTTTTTCCAGTGGTAAATGTGCACGCGGCTTCATGGACTGCAGAAATACCACAAACAATATCAGCACTGCTGGGGTCGTG